>NC_053023.1:533532042-533724925 GCF_003073215.2 Triticum urartu | reverse complement strand
TTGTGACTTGCTGGATTTTTCTTGGATTTTTATGGAAATATTTCCTGTAGAAATATTTCAAATCCTTGAAATGGGCAGAAATGGTTTTGGGAGGTTTCGTCCAATATTTTGAACATGACCATGTGTTGAAAGTCTTATATATGGGAAATATATACCCACTGAGTTTCCCTGATTTTTGTCAAATATTTTTAAAATAATAAAATAATTTTTCCCTATTAAAGACCATTTCTGGCCTTTAGAAAAAGATTTTAAATAAAATAGGAAAATAACTTTTAAAATTATATTTTTGGGGTTTATGGGAATCCTATATCTAATAGGTTTCAAATATACCTTTTGAAATATTTTTCATACCCCAAATCAGATACTTGCAGTGCAAACCTCAATCCAGGGGTGTTTGGAAAACTAATTTTTTTGAAAATACTATTTGGCCAAATTATTTTTGTAAGAAAATACTATATTGTACTATACACATGGCATGATCATTGGGCAGAAGTTTGGGGCAAGGAGATGAAGTACAGAAGGTGGAGTAGTTGACTTTAAAGAGCACTTGAAAAATCACAGAGAGAAAACCAACTCCAAAATAAAAGCCAAATAATGCAAAAGTTTTTGTTGGCCCAACTTTGCTTGCTTTATTAATGCAAATGACATGTTACAAAATGCAGGGTGTGACAGACCTACCCCCCTTACAAGAATCTCATCCCCGAGATTCCTAAACTAGGCTTTAAAGAGATACGGAAACTCGGATCTAAGGTAGTCTTCACGTTCCCAGGTTGCTTCTGCTTCAGTGTGGTTGCTCCACTGGACTTTGAAGTACTTGATGGTGCGGCTTCGAGTGTGTCGCTCAGCCTCATCCAAAATGCAGATGGGCCTCTCACGGTAAGTCAAATCAGGCTGAAGGTCAATGGCTTGGTGATCGACGTCCTTGTAAAGATCAGGCTTCTCTGGGACTTGGAGACACTTCCGGAGTTGTGACACGTGGAATACGTTGTGCACATCAGATAGTTTAGGTGGCAGTTCCAACTGGTAAGCCACTTCTCCACGTCGTGCGGTGATCTCGAAGGGGCCGATAAATCTTGGTACGAGCTTTCCCTTAACGTGGAAACGCTTGGTTCCCTTAAGAGGAGTTACTCGCAGGTATACATGGTCTTTGACTTGGAAGTCTACTTGTCGGCGACGAGTGTCAGCATAGCTCTTCTGTCTCGACTTGGTGGTCTTAAGTTGCTCTCTGACTAGCTGAACTTGCTCTTCTGCTTCACAGAGGATATCGGGCCCAAACACTAGCCCTTCTCCGGTTTCTGACCAATTGAGGGGTGTGCAACACTTGCGTCCATACAACACCTCAAATGGTGCCATCTGGAGGCTTGACTGATAACTGTTGTTGTAGGAGAACTCGGCAAAAGGGAGGCAATCTTCCCACCTAGCTCCATATGCTAAGACATAGGCTCGGAGCATGTCTTCGAGTATCTGATTCACTCGTTCTGTCTGACCACCGGTCTGTGGGTGGAAAGCAGTGCTGAAGGAAAAATTGGTCCCCATGGCCCCTTGGAACTTCTTCCAGAACCTTGAGGTAAACTGGGTTCCTCGATCTGACACAATCTCCTTGGGAACACCATGAAGACTTACGATTTTGTTGATGTATAGAGTCGCTAGCTGGTTGCCGTCATATGTAGTCTTCACAGGAATGAAATGGGCTACTTTAGTCAAATGATCGACTATGACCCAGATGGAGTCATGTCCCTTGTTTGACCTAGGTAGTGCAGTGATGAAATCCATTCCAACTTTATCCCATTTCCACTCGGGAACCTTGAGTGGTTGGAGCAATCCAGCAGGTCGCTGATATTCAGCTTTGACCCTTTGGCATACATCACAATTTGCAACATAGGTGGCAATCTCCCTTTTCATGCCATGGCACCAGAATCTTTCCTTCAGGTCTTGATACATCTTAGTCCCTCCGGGTTGGATGGTATATGGGGTGTCATGAGCTTCTTGCAAGATCAAATTCTTGAGCTCAATCTTATTTGGTACGCAAATGCGATTCCCAAACCACACAATTCCTTGCTCATCCTTTGAAAATCCTAGGGCCTTGCCTGCCTTGATCTTCCTCTTGATGCCTTCAATACTTACGTGTCCCTTCTGAGCTTCCTTAATATCATCCATCAGGGTAGGCTTGACTTCAAGGTTGGCTAAGAATCCTGGTGCAACCAGTTCCAACCCGAAGCTTTCAAGTTCTACATACAAGGCGGGTAGCCTTTCCTTAAGCATAGCATTCAAGGAACAAGCCTTGCTGCTTAATGCATCTGCTACCACATTAGCCTTTCCAGGGTGGTATTGAACACTGAGGTCATAATCCTTGATCAACTCTAGCCACCTTCTCTGCCTCATGTTCAACTCCTTCTGAGTGAAAATATACTTCAGACTTTTGTGATCCGTGTATATCTCACACCGCTTCCCTAGGAGGTAATGTCGCCATGTTTTCAGGGCATGAACTACAGCTGCCAACTCAAGGTCATGAGTAGCATAGTTCTCTTCATGAGGCCGTAGTTGCCTTGAAAGGTAAGCTATGACTCTGCCCTCTTGCATCAGAACACCTCCCAGTCCGGTTCTCGACGCATCACAATATATCACAAATTCCTTGTGTATATCTGGTGTGGCTAGAAGTGGGGCGGTGGTCAGTCTCTTCTTCATCTCCTGGAAGCTCTCTTCACACTTCGGCGTCCATTCAAACTTCTTGTCCTTCTTCAAGAGCTGAGTCATGGGTCGGGCAATGCTTGAGAATCCTTCAACGAACTTGTGGTAATATCCCGCGAGTCCGAGGAAGCTTCTGACTTCCTTCACATTGCTTGGGGATTGCCATTCAGTCACGGCTTCAATCTTAGTGGGATCGACCGACAATCCTTCTTTGGTCAAAACATGACCCAAGAATCCAACTTCACGCAGCCAAAATTCGCACTTGCTGAACTTGGCATACAGTTGGTGCTCTCGAAGCTTTCCTAGGACCATCCTCAAGTGTTGCTCGTGCTCTTCTTCCGTCTTCGAGAAGACAAGAATGTCATCAATGAAGACAACGACAAACTTGTTCAAATATTCCATGAAGACCTTATTCATGAGATACATGAAGTAAGCTGGGGCATTTGTCAATCCAAAGGACATGACCGTGCACTCATACAGGCCATATCTGGTTACAAATGCCGTCTTCGCAATATCTTGGGGTCTGATTTTCAGCTGGTAGTACCCAGATCTGAGGTCAATCTTGGAGAACACCTTGGCCCCATTGAGTTGATCAAACAGATCTTCAATCTTGGGAAGTGGATAATTGTTCTTGATTGTAACTTCATTGAGGGAGCGGTAGTCAATGCATAAGCGGATGGTACCGTCCTTCTTTGCCACAAACAGAACAGGTGATCCCCAAGGGGAGGCACTAGGGCGGATAAATCCCTTCCTCAACTGCTCTTCCAGTTGCTTCTTCAATTCTGCTAACTCTTCCGATCCCATTCTATAAGGCTTCTTATAGATGGGTCCTGCTCCGTGTATGAGTTCGATGATGAACTCAATGTCTCGGTCAGGAGGCATTCCCAGTAGCTCATCAGGAAAGACATCGGGGTATTCACATACTACCGGCACTTGCTCCAATCCAACTTCTGATAGAGAGTTGACTTGGTGGGCTTGAGCAGAGGAGGGGTTGGAGGCAAATTTAACTTCGACTCCTTAGTCGTTGGTCACAGTGACGGTCCGGTTGGCACAATCTAACAAGCCTTGGTGCGTGATGAGCCAATCCATTCCTAAGATCACATCCAAGCCTTGCGATCTTGAGATGATAAGGTATGCTTGGAAGTCTACCCCATTAATGACAATCCCGACTCCTTTACATCCTATCTTGGCTCTCATCTCTGCTCCGGGGGTTTGTACCACCATAGGGTTATTCAGGGGTGTAGGGGTCATGCCACTTTTTAATGCAAACTTTTGGGTGACAAATGAATGCGTGGCTCCAGAATCAAACAAGACAGTTGTAGGTGCTGAGTTGACAAGGAACGTACCCAGCACGACGTCCGGGTCTTCCTGAGCTTCTTCTGAATCGACATGATTCACACGACCCTTGCCGTTGTTGGGCGGGTTGCGGGGAGCTTGGTTCCTTGGTGGAATTCCACGGCCTTGTCCTGGGTTCTGCGCATTGGGGCACAGGGCGTCGGGCTTCTTGTTGGGGCAATTCTTGGAGTAGTGTCCTGGCTGACCACATCCAAAGCAAGTGACTTGGTTGGGGTTGCTGCTCTTGCCGGCATTGTTATTGGGGTTGTTGTAAGCTGGCCTGGGGTTGGCATACTGCTGAGGTGGATAGTTGGTGCAGGGTGTAGGAGCTCTCGGCTGCTGATAGGTTGGCTTGACCGGGGCGGGCTGCCACGGGCGAGGCTTCTGGTTGCTGGAGCCACCCTTGCTGATCATCTTGCGCTTACGGGTATCATCCAAAGCACGTCGCTTGTCCTCAAGCATGAGTGCCTTGTTCACCAGATCAGGAAAGGTCGGGCAGTCACACACAACAAGCGAGTACTGCAGAGTCTGGTTAAGGCCTTCCATGAAGCGCTCCCTTTTGGCAGCATCAGTGCTGACATCTTCAGGGGCATACCTTGAGAGAACACTGAACTTCTGCATGTACTCATTGACAGTGCTACTACCTTGCTTCAGGGCTCGGAACTCACGCTTCTTGATGGCCATGATTCCGGAAGGAATGTGGGCCTTGCGGAATTCTGCCTTGAAGTCATTCCAAGTGATGTTTCGCTCAGCATGCATGGCCTTGAATCCATCCCACCAAGCTCTAGCAGTTCCCCCAAGACAGTGAGCAGCATATGCCACCTTCTCACGGTCCTCAGTGCATCCGACTAGTTCCAACAGATCCTCAATGGTGCGGACCCAGTCGTCTGCATCCAGGGGTTCAGCAGTCTCTATGAAGGGGGGTGGTGCATGCTTCTTGAACTCCACCAATGTGGAACGTCCATTGCCGTTTCCCACCGGCTGGCGATTGACAGCTTGAGCAATCATCTGGAGGGCTGCAGTGTTGGCTTGGCGTTCCTCTCGGAAGGCTTCGAGAAGCTGAGCCATGTCCATGTTTGGAGGTGGTGGCGGTGGTGGAGCTTGTCCTTGGGTTTGGTCCTGACTGGCTCCTTCTCCGGCTTCTTGCTACTGGGTAGAGGTACCAGTACGAGTTACAACAGGCATCCTGTTGGAGCGGTCAAGGTCTCATGATTGGGAAAGATGGGGAAAGCAATATAGATGGGACGCCTAGTAAGGGGGTTGGTATGACACTAATTGTTTTTATGCAAGGGCCAAAATGGCCAAACACATTCATTAAAATCC
This sequence comes from Triticum urartu, assembly GCF_003073215.2. Classification (NCBI taxonomy): domain Eukaryota; kingdom Viridiplantae; phylum Streptophyta; class Magnoliopsida; order Poales; family Poaceae; genus Triticum; species Triticum urartu. The sequence continues at coordinate 533,719,579 of NC_053023.1, read as the reverse complement.
AAATGGGTGATCTAGTCGCTTACAAGTTCCCGAAGGAAAGTACAACGTCCATCTAACACATCAAAAGCAAACACAATACTACATGGTTTCATATGAACCATTACAAGGACTCGACTTCGCATAGGGGTACAGGACCTATTCTACCGTAAGGGTTACTAACGGGCTTATCCGGGTTGCGAATGATGCCTAAGTGGTGGAATGCTCGGTCGCGTAGTCTGGCTCTTCTGGGTCTTCCTCATCATCATCGGTGGCCTGACTTTCCTCTTCACTTGAAGGGGTGGGGGAGTGGAGGAGCTCAACACGGTGTTGCTTTCCCAGTGGTGCGAAGAGCTTGCGGTATTCCTTTGTGCTCATGCGGTGTTGCTGTGGTGGTTCTCCATCCTTTGGGGGTCTTCCGCCTCCGTATGCGATTGCGGGTTGTCCAGGGGGAGCACCTTCCTTCTTGATCCTATCCGTCTTTCCTTGTGCTTGAAGAAGTGCCTTGGTCTCATGAAGTTCCTTTCGGAGTTCCATTGATTCAGAGGCCAAGTGTTGTGCCACACTATCAGCACAAAGGCTGAAGTAGGTCTGGAATCGGAGTGGAAGTCCTTCTAATGGTGGACTTGGTGCACTGCTCTCATCCTCACCTTCCTTCCGATAAGGCAAGAAACGGGTTGCCAACTCATCTGCCATCTCTGGAAGAAGGTCTCGGAGGCGGGTGAGTGCCTTGATGGTTGCCGTCTCAACGGCAAGGACTAGCGTTGCCACTGGGGTCCCTCGAAGAACCAGCTTGTTGGAGAGTCATTAGCCTTCACAATCACTTCCACATGATACTCCGTATCGGTGTCATTGATCCAATGCTCATGGTAGGTGAAAATAGGGGCTCAGTGGAACTGGCACTTCTTGAGGCTATCCTCGAGAAGCACGGGAAATCCTGTGGTCAGGAGGTCTTCAGGTACGGCAGCCATCTACAAAGGTTGAATGGGAGAGGTCAATAAGGGAAATATATCTTGGGTTGGGTAAGCTTTAGAAAAGAAGAGAAGTTTAGATGGTCTCAAGCTAACTAACGCCCATGCTAACTAAGGCTTCCTACAGTCAGGATGGTTCTGATACCAGCTCTGTGGGGACCCCGACTCATAAGTCGAGATCACCGAATGCACGTGTACAGTGATCCCATAGATCAATGCTCACTGAACACACAGAAGCTGAATAACAAGAGTCTTAAATCCATACATACCATCTTACACAAATTATGAGCATTATGGTCAAGTCTTACATTGATAAAGCCTTAAGGGCTGAACATCAAATGAAACACAAGCAGAGGAAATCTTCGTCGATAAGTAGAATCCATGCCATTTGCCTTAACCCTACAGGCATTCTGACTGGGAAACGTCCTAGTTCGCATGTTCGTCTCCAAAGAACTCTTCTTCGAACTCCTATTCTTCCATGCCTGGCCAATTAAATAACCAGTGGCAAGCCAATGAGTACTTTGAATGTACTCGCAAGCAACCCATGTTTTGGTTCAAGGTACAACAATGCATGATATAGGTAAATTTTTGCGGAAAGCTAGTTTTGAGTGCAATGACATGTCCAACAACTTGTAAGACATGCATCAGGAGAATTCAATTAACCATGAGGATAGGTTACAGATATCAACATAAATAGAGTGGGCATCAACCCAACTCAATCACGTCAAGTCCTTTGACGTGACCCAAAGTAGTTCTTCCCACTTATCCAAACACACACACTGGTTTGTAAACATGTGGACGTAGTTTAAGCAGCACCGCCCAGCTATCCTTGACCGTGGACACGGCTATTCGAATAGTTTTACACTCTGCAGAGGTTGCACACTTTACCCACAAGATCCGGGGAACTTCCGTGTCATCCACGACACGCGGTACCTCAAGTACCCGGGGTAAGCACCCGATCACTATCTTTCCCTAGATGACACTAACAAGGAGTCCACTTGTTGTTCCGTATCCTCACGATATACATCATACGAGACTCACTCGAGATCGTAACATCTGAGAGGGGAAACAACGGTGTATCCGGTGCCCTGTGAAAACAGTCATGGCCGCCCTACCTGGCACGACCTCGTCCCGAGAGAGCGCACCAACAACTCTCCCGTCACTAGTAATGTGGGCTCCAAGCTAGTATCGGCCTAGGTAATCAATAATGCCCTTTCCCATATAAGGGTAGAGTGGTTGCGCATGTGAGGTTGGGACAGTCGATAAATCTTAAATCTAATCCGTTTTCAAAAACAACACACACCCTTGCCTCGGTACACCACTTCGTCATCAAGTGGTTACCCATCTCATTATCTCCCTCAGGAATAAGTGGCACCCGACGGGGTTTTCGAAAAGTCCTTTTGAAAATACTTTGTCTCCATCACCATGCATATACCCGTCCCTTTTGCGTAGCAATACTTAGCCTCCTATCTACTCCCACCGGCATAACCCTCATAAGAAGGTAGGGTCATGCACAATGCAAGTATCAAAAAGGAGGAAATGAAGGCAACCCACCAAAGTGGCTACCATCTCATCATGATTCCGATGCAATAATAATAAAGTGCTATATGAAATGCATAAAAAGGGTTTCATAGACATGGTCAAAGGGCTGCTTGCCTGGCTCAACAAAGTCTTCAGGGTCTTCAAAGTCTTCTGGTCCAACTCCTTCGTCAGCAACGCAATCTATCGTCGCAAAATAATAACGAGAAAATAAGGCAATAATAAAACAGAAAAACCAAAGTGCTCAGAAAAATGTCAACTTATTTTTGTTAAATACTAGGTTGAAAACTAAGAAGGGGAAAATTCCTAGTTTTGGATTTGGAGTAGCAGAATAGGAACAAATGGGTTTTCAAAGGTTTATTTAAATGCTTAAAATCACATTTAAATATTTACAGTGAAGAAAAGGTTGTTGGATTTGAATGAAAGTTGCACCATTAAATAGGTTGCAATACTTTAGGAATTTAGGAATTGGAATTAATTTATTTGGACATATATTTTATCATGTGGAATTTTTGGAAAAGTGACAGAACAAGAAAAAAAGGGGAAGGAGCACTGTGCCTGCTGGGCCAGAACAGCCGCAGCACAGCAGGCCCAGCCAGAGAGGCGGCCCAGCGCACTGGTGCACACGCGCGCGACAGGTTTAAACCTGACGGGAGGGGCCCAGGCGTCAGCGAGAGAGAGGGGGGCGATGGAGGGGAGAGGCTGAGAGGCGAGGCCCGCCTGTCATCCCTAACCCTAAGTCCAGGCGGCTGGCGAGCTCACCAGTGATGATGCAGGGCACGGTTGGGCTCAGCGTCGTGTCATCGTTCGGTTGGAGGTGGTGGACGTCACCAGAGTTGCCTGGTTCGCCGGCGACGAGGTCTTGCGGCGGAGGAGCTTCGGGTGTCGACGGTTCCGGCCGTTTTCGGCTGCAAAGGAAGCGGGGGAGAAGGGGGAAATGATCAGGGGTGCTCGGGGGTTACAGATCGAGCCAGAGGAGGAGCGGGGGAGGCCTGTACCTCACGAACTCCGGCGAGCCGAAGCGGCGGAGCTCGAGCTAGATCTCGAGCTCGGGCGGCTCTGGAGACGAACTGGGGGTGCAGGGGGATGATTAGGGGAGTGAGAGTGCGAGTGGTGAGGAGAGGAGGGCTCGGGGAGGCCATTAAATAGGTGAACGATGGGGTGCCGTGGACCCATGCGCCGGAGAGCTCACGCTCGTCGCTGCAGGGCTCGGGGGAAGAGGGCGTGGTGTCAGGGGTGTTCCTGTATGTCGACTACGTTGGGATGGACAGAGAGAGGGGGTGGGGAGAGGTCAGAGGTGCGCGCGTGTGAGCCGCGCCATTGGCGCGCTCGGGCGGCCGGTGTTTGCTAGCGCGGAGGCGCGGGGAGGAGGGGAGAGGAGGGGGACAGCGCCGTGGCATGTCGCAGACATTGAGGCGCATCGCCGGTTGCGCTGGGGAGGCCCGAGGTGGACGGAGGCGGTTGGAACGGGGCGGCTACAGTGCGGGAGCGCACTGTAGCGCGCTCCAGAGCGCCCAAATGGCCGGCATGGCATTTTCTATGCCTTGTGGGTGCGGCCAACCGTGTCCAGTAGCTCAAGTGTGGAGTAGAGAAGTAGGGATAGGCATTGTATGCTCTGGATGGCCACTGGGTGAGGAGAGAGGAAGAAGAAGTGTGCAAATGGGCTGTCCAGAGAGAGAAAGTGGGGTTTTACCCATCCAATAATTGAGCTGTGGATTTGCCATTGTTACTGGAGGTGAAAGGGGACTAGGAGGAGCTGTGGTAAAAAGTTGAGCTCAAGGAGAATAGTTTTAGTGGTCAAAATGGTGATTTTTGAAAAGTAGCAGAAGGTGTTTGATAAAGGTTTTGGCAAGCATATGATTTCCAATTGCCATGGGACTCCATAGGGTGAAATGACACATATAATTAGGGTCTTCCACCAATTTGGAGCTTATTTGGGCAAAGTTGCCAAATCAACTTTTGTAAACCCTAGAAATGAGCAGAAATAGACTTGTGTAGATCTAGTTGAGCATAACACTTCTCCTTGATGCACTACTTGGTGTAGTGGCCTCATTTGGTCATGTGAACATGCTCAAAAAAGTTGGGGTTAAGGGGAGAAAGTTGGTAGTACAAACTTGCTCAAAGTAGGTTTTGAACAGAAAGGGTCATGGGGCATTTTGGTGGACCAAAATGACCTTGATTGAAGTGAGGCTTTGCAAGATCATCACAATATGCATTTGTGACTTGCTGGATTTTTCTTGGATTTTTATGGAAATATTTCCTGTAGAAATATTTCAAATCCTTGAAATGGGCAGAAATGGTTTTGGGAGGTTTCGTCCAATATTTTGAACATGACCATGTGTTGAAAGTCTTATATATGGGAAATATATACCCACTGAGTTTCCCTGATTTTTGTCAAATATTTTTAAAATAATAAAATAATTTTTCCCTATTAAAGACCATTTCTGGCCTTTAGAAAAAGATTTTAAATAAAATAGGAAAATAACTTTTAAAATTATATTTTTGGGGTTTATGGGAATCCTATATCTAATAGGTTTCAAATATACCTTTTGAAATATTTTTCATACCCCAAATCAGATACTTGCAGTGCAAACCTCAATCCAGGGGTGTTTGGAAAACTAATTTTTTTGAAAATACTATTTGGCCAAATTATTTTTGTAAGAAAATACTATATTGTACTATACACATGGCATGATCATTGGGCAGAAGTTTGGGGCAAGGAGATGAAGTACAGAAGGTGGAGTAGTTGACTTTAAAGAGCACTTGAAAAATCACAGAGAGAAAACCAACTCCAAAATAAAAGCCAAATAATGCAAAAGTTTTTGTTGGCCCAACTTTTCTTGCTTTATTAATGCAAATGACATGTTACAAAATGCAGGGTGTGACAGAGATCCATTACACCTCCACAAATGGAAGCGAAAAGCCTAGTCTCGTTGTATCAAATAACTCAAATGTTCTTCCCCCAGAGTAACTGTCGCTGATAAACAGGCTGCTAGTGTGTGCATGAGAGGAGCGGCTGAGTAGGCCAGCTACGTGAGAGGAGCGGCTGAATAGAGCACCGAGAGTACCAACTAGGCCACTACGCATGTGTACTTCCCCTGCATTGATAGTACAGCGATGGTTCTAGAGAATAGTAGTACCCTCCACTTCCAACTGTAGCTCCTTGGCCCTAAGATTCAAGAGTTCAAAACTGGTGCACTATACTAGACTAGACTAGAAGTACAGTACATCGCACTACTAGTTGAGAAAAGTAGTACTAATACTGCTACAGTACGAGTACGTACTCCTCCATCACATAATGTAAGACGTTTTTTGACACTAGTTGGCGTGTACAAAAAATGGCAAAAACATACCCAAAATTTCTTAATCCATGCCAAAAACTACTACCTAGTGCCAAAAATTTCTTACTAGTGCTATTATTTACAGTATAATGCAATCCCATAACGTTCCATAATCCCTTTCTTTCAAAAAATCTCTTCTGGAGAGAAGATTGCTATGTCCACGCGAGCTTCTCATAGGCCAGCGCCACCGCATGCAGTCATGTGAGAGAGAGGGAGACATCCATGCATCATGCAGAGAGAGGAGAACGCGGGCGGACAGCCAATGGGCTGCATGGGGCATTTATAGCTGGTAGCTCCACCCATCCATGTGCCAGGGGAATTTCCATCCAGAAAGCATGCAGCGAGCCCCTGCCTTGGTATCCGGGTCTGCTCTTATGCGTAGAGTAAAAAGAATCGGAGGGAGTACTAGTAGTAAATAATAGCCTCACCCCTTCGCTGAGGAACGATCTACAGTTGGAAGGGACGAGGCCCTGCGCTTACTACGCTCTTATCTCCTCCTCGCCAGTTCCCCTCCCCCCGAAGAGAAGGCAGTTCGTCGCTGCTCCCATGGATTCGCCAGGAGGTTCTCCTCCTCGTCGGGGCTAGGGGACCTTGGACGACGATCCTGTGGGGGAAATCGCACGCCGCTCCGACGTCCTCACTGCCGCAAGACTCGGTGCTTCCTGCACCAACTTTTTCAAGACGCTGCTTAAACAGGCCATGCTTGTTGGTCTTCCATGCATCCTCGAGGAGAAGGTTCTTCTATGGGACAATCCTTCGAACAGTCCACCGCTCCCTGGCCATGGTTGCACGTTGACTCCGCTAGAGTTGCCGACGTTGAGAGGTAGTCGGATTTTGTCCGATGAGCAGGTCAGTAATGGAGTTTGATCATGTAGTACTTAGTTATTCCATTTCCATCCCATAATTTCTCCGCTGCCCACCATCTTATATATAGGTCTGGTCAGTGCCAACGAAGATTGGCTTGCATAGCTCCGGCCGGATACCACCATCATTTTGCACAACATCCACAGCAGTGTGGCCGTTCCGGTAGACCCCTTCTCCACCATTGGGATCGGCCTTCCGGACTGGCTGGGCTTGAATACGTATGATGATTCCTACATCAGATTGAGGAAGATAGCAATTGCGGACCCGCCGACAAAGCGACGCGGCTACGACAATTACTATCTCATCGCGGTGTTCGACATAAGGATTCCCATCAATGCAAGAGGCAGTAATGGCAAAGGCTGGTGCATGTTGGCGGCGGAAGATTTGTACCCCTACACGTACGAAGACGCCGTGCGCCATCTAGGACGCATCTTCGCGGTGACAAGCCAGGGGACTTGTTTCATCTGATTGCCATCCTACGGTACGGGAGATTACAAACGGAATGCACAAACCATCATTTGCATCCCTAACGGTACTCCATTATTTTGCAGGGACTAGTCATCCCCCGATCAAAATAAATCGCCGATCCTGGATGTGCATTTGCATCCATGATTCGGTCTAACCTGGAACCTTGTAGCTGACTTTGGCATATTGGGATCAACTATCTTAGCAGTCGTTACCCATGGTACCACTGATGTGCAACATGGCCACACAATCTACCACGATCGGACCGTCACCATCTACCCAGGTATTCCATTTTTTAACCCTCTCGCCTTCTCTTTCATTGTTGCACTAGTAGTATACTTTGTAGTACTAGTAGGAGTACTTTTTACCGTGGAGGACGTGTATAGCTAGCTAGGCCCTTGAAGACTTGAACCCACTAGCTACCACCATTTTTGTTTTTCCATGTCTTACTATCTCATCCATGTAGCCAAGAGTGGCTATATATAATAAGCCGATTATTTTACTTCCTCTATACCGGAGTAGTACTATTTGCTGCATAGTATTACTGACCACCATATTTCAGCACAACATTATTATGCATGGACCTTGAATATGTACGTCACCATGTGTCTAGATCTGGGATGCCGCATGTACCAGATGAACGGCGTTGAGTTCGACCCCCGAGATGCTACGTGGGTGCCGAGGAACACTCTTGGAGAGTACTCGCTTTTCATCAGGGACAGCTACCCCATTGTGAAGCGGATGCCACCTTCCGTGCACGATACGGAAGGCCTGCCGTTCATGAAGCATGGTTGTGTCTTCAGTGCGCACCGCCGGATGAACGACATGCTGGGACACACTATCCTTGATTTATGCCGCTTTAGCTTGGATGAGTCTCCATTGTGTGGAACCGGACTAGAAAGCTGCGACAATGATTCCCGTTGCGCACCGCTATGGATCGTGCCATCCATGAAGAACACCTGGGACTGGAACCTGGAGGAGGACATGTAGCCCATCTATAACGTGTAAGTGGAGTACGGTAATTGTGAACGGTAGCGCTGTGAATATATGTAGACTAGTCGTGCACGAATTTATCACATGAATTAGAGATGAACTTGTGTGGCATACTGGCATTTGTCCTTTAGAATTTATTACTAGTAAATGTGTTATGTGTACGTGCAACTTGTGTAGTTGTTGCACGGGCTCCAACACGCTCTTTGAGAAAAAGGTGGCACAGCTATGGATATACGTGACGTGGCAACATCATACGGTAGCATCGTTCGCTATAGTTGTAGTACACTCCTACTAGGACGACAACTCCTATAAAACCTTGCGCTTGGATCTTGGCCTCTTCGGGAGGTTCAACAGTTCGTACTCGTGTGAACCTTGCACTTGGCTCTTCGCATCTTCGGAAGGTCAAACAATGATGATACTACAGTACAATATGCTTCTAGCAATCTGACATCGATTGAACTGCTGCACGTCCACCGCGAGGCCGAGGCCGAGGGCGAGGGAGAGGGATAGGGCGCTGTAGTCAAAACCCTCTCCTCGTCCTGTGAACCACCGCGCGCGTGGGCGAGGGAGAGGCGTAGTAAGCAAGCTTCTCCTTGTTCGGCGAGGTGACGGGAGACGTCAAAGCAGTACTAGTACTAGTGGTCCATACTGCATCCTTTCCGATTAATATGGCTTAATTTGAACCGAGAAAAATACACTGGCGGTCAACGTATGTAACAATACGCTCTTTACGGTCACTATATATAGTTTTGGGGCGATTATACGATCACTAGCTCATCGTAGAGCACCGTATTGCACCCTACTGACCGGCCACATAGTCGACGTGGCACTTTGTTGCCTGATTAAATTGTCACCTGGTTTCTGGGTCCCACCTGTCAGTTGGCAGAGCAAAGAAATCAGTTAAACAAAACTTTACGCAGGCGCGACACGAGTCCAACCCTTGCGCGGGAACCGCCCTGGCTGTGTATGTGAGTGCATGCACGTGTCCTCCCTCGGTCTTCCAACAAAGAGTGTACATCGGCTATAAAACAAAGAGTGTAGTACATGATGTACATCTACACTTCCAATGGATTTAGCCTTTAATCTAAATCGATATTGATTGACTAATGCACCAACTTGTGTTGTAGGTATAGGCTACATGTCTATCCTTAATTACAGCATGCAACGACCTTCATTTAATCTTCTTATCTCAATGGTCGCATGCACACACAAGTCTACTACTTTTGGGCGTTAGTTATGCCCTAGTCAATGTGTAAATCTCTAAATGTATAGTCTTTCACGGACATAGGGAGTAGGTTGAGCACTTGAGCGTGAGCGTGTGTGTTGCGTCATGTGCTGTGTGCCGCATGGGTGCGTGAGTGTTGCGTGCGTCCATGTGTACGTGTGAGTGTTGCATGTTGCATGCATGCATGCATGCATGGGGCTTACTCCCTCCCATTGACATGTTCATATTTCAAGCTTCCTCTGTTCCCTCCATATGGTGATACTCCCTCTGTTCCCAAATAGTAGGGAGTAAAAGCCTCCCCCTATTCCCGAATACGGAGTATTTGTCTTTCTACAGATTTCAACAAGTGACTAGGTACGAAGCAAAATGAGTGAAGTGAGTGTAGAGGCATAGGGATACTGTAGAAAGGAAGTCCTCGCGATCCATTATTACCCATCTCGGTCAGAGAGAACTATTCAACTAGTCTTCGCAGTGAAGTGACAATACATGCTGCAGCAGATGGGACACATAATTAATAAGCTGAACCAGCGTGTTGGTGTTACTAAATCAGCCTTACCCAGTACTGCCATCTCTTCTTCCTCCTCCTCTCTTCTTCTTCCTCCTCTCTTCCCCATCGTCGGCCGCACACCATTTACCCCCGCTCACTTCTCGCCCGCCCACGCCATCTTCCTTGGTAGCTCGCGCGTACCATATCCCCCCGCTAACTACTTAGCCACACGAGGAGAAGCTTCTTCGCTCGCCCGCCCGAATCCACTTCCCCGCTGGCTCGCAGGCACCAAAAACCCCAATGGCAGAACCGACTGACACACAGAGACGCGATTGGAATTCCCTCCCCGATGTTCTCTTGGAGCAGATCTGTAGTCGTATGGACCTACTCAGCACCGTCCGTCTGGCCGCATGCTCGGTGTCTTTGTACCGTCTACTCGTCTGCAATTGGCTGACTCTTTTCAAGACACCCTGATTCCTGATGCCCGATCCTCGCAGGTGGCCCAGACACCGACTTGACGATCCTACGGAGGTTGTCGTGGTGCCCCTCGACATGCTACCACTACCCGTCCACCTGTCCTTCATGCGCGACTACTACTGGGCGGGCATGAAGGCCAACTGGATCATCCTCATCCACCACACCGGTAGTCCGTGGCGTCTCGTGGATATCTACACCTGGCGAGAGATCACCCTTCCATCGTTTGATACCGCCGCCATCGAGCCTCGCGGCCCGCCGGACACTCCTACCTACTACGCACGAAACGCGTCAAGCTTTTGGCTCGACCTCTGTTTGCAGAAAGTTGTAATCTATGAAGTGCCCACACCATCAGAAGACTACATGGATTACAAGCTCATTGCCTTGTTCAACATGGGATTATTCTATCTGGAATCTGGTCGCCATACATGGTTATGGCTCATCATCAATCCTGTTGAGGCAATATTTCTGTTTGATGCTATAGTGCACGATGGCATCATTTACGCGGTCGACGCACAGATTGGCTACCTATACTGGTGGAATCTATCGTCGTGTAATTGTTCTATCTCATCTCATGTTTACCTTATGAATACGACTGCCTGTTCATTTGTTACAAATTTAGAATGCATAGCATGTCTATAACCACATCATTGCTATACGTTCCTCTCATTTCCTAGATTTTTATGACCACACATGTTATTGTTAGAGTTGATATGAGAACAATTGGCATCTAATGATTTTTAGAATACATATTATGAGCATAACATCATGATTGGTATATGTTACTCTCGTTTACAAGATTTTTATAACAACGCATGTTATTGCTTAGAGTTGATATCAAAACAGTAGTAGTAAGTGCTATGGTAGAATATGAGTAGGCGCTGTCATAGCTATTTTCCTCTCATTGTTACATGATGTTTGAAACATGACATATTGCTAGAATATGAAAGCCATTGGCTTATTTTTTTAACTTGGGGTATGATTATGACCACGACATTGCAATTCTCTGTCTATGATATGTGTCACTGTTATAATAATCTTAATTCCACACATACTCTAAACATTATTGTTTATTTTTGTCCTTTTGGTCTCCAATTTGAATTGTTGTAGCAGACGCAAATGCGCTGGCCTTCATGATTCTAGGACCTGGAATCATACCAGCCGATGGCTGGTGGTTTATCGCTCGTTCAGCTGACGACGGTCATTTGATGCTCATTCACACGTACCAAATTGACCAAACCATTACATCAAACCACCTGCAGTACAATGCGTGGGGCGTTCGTGACATTGATGGCTATGGCTGCTTCGTGTTTGAGAAAGATCCCAGCTCCGTTGGACCAGGCGTATTCAACTGGAGGCGGGTTTACAGCCTCGGCAACCACTCCTTGTTCCTCGGGCTCAATTATTCGATCATCCAACCAATCATCGATCATATCATCAGCGATGATTACTGTGCTATGAAACTTCCATTCGCGAGGGGGGGCTGTGTTTACACATCATACCATGGGTTTCATGAATCACCATATCCAGAGATTCATCGACACTACTTGTTGCCAGATAATCTTAAGTGTGTGAAAGGCATCAAGCTTCCATGCGATGGATGGCTTTTGCAAACCTGATATGCGACGATGTGGTTCATGCCAACAGCAAATATGCACAACTTGATTCATGCTGATATTTAGACTGAGACATGTATTCTGCTGCTGTATCACGACCCTCTTTTGTTGGATATTATGTACTATTGTTAGTTTGAAGCACTTCTCTGGTGTGAAGGATAGATACCTTCCTGGGATCAAGTGCATCCTAACTCACCTGCGTAGGATGTACTGATAATGATGATGGAGATGTTGTGCAGAAGCCATATATATATATATATAAGTTAGGCTTCAAGTGCGTACATGTTAGTTAAACCTATGTATAAATTGTGACACTAAATACGACTAGTAAGTACTCCAGTACAGTAGAAGTACTAGTATACGTCGGTCAAATTATTCATCATGTCCACACATTGAATTGACGTGACAACACGCTGCGCGTGAGGTGACACAAGAATCCCGGTGGCGTGTTCAGGTATTCTGGACATCAGATTTCGAGTACCACTTATCTGTCGAAATCTTTCATCATTCACTTAAAACAGTCGATTGATCATACATTGAGTACCATATAACTGTAATTACTGATGCAAGTCGAAGAAGGATTGGCCGGTTGCTGCCGGCTGGCGTCAAGTTCGATCCCATGGATCAGGAGCTGATCAAGCACCTTGAGGCCAAAGTGAGTGCTGACAGCGCGAGATTTCAGTCTCTCATCGATTTGTTCATACCAACCATCGACAGCGAGCACGGCATATGCTACACCCAACCTGAGAAACTTCCAGGTAAGACACCGATCGGCCGTCTACTTGCACAAACATATTCCTTTGTTTATATCTCTATTTTTCTTTTTAGACGCAGACCTGGTGAAGCAATTACAATTTGACAATTAATAAAAAGTGAAACAAGTGACTGCAACATGCCAAAGATGTTATAAAAATGCCAACTAGGTACACTAAAACCTGTATTCCACAATACTGCAGGTATCACACTGAGTTGTCTAAGGAAGCATTTCTTCCAGCGCAATTCCAGGGCGTTCAAAAGGGGCACGAGGATGCCTCCCAAGATACAGTTGAAGTGCGGACTGCACGCGATGTGGCACAAGACCGGCAATACCTTGCCGGTGATGGTCAACGGCCGGCAGACGAGCAGCAAAAAAGGTTCTGGTGTTGCACACCAACAAGAACTTCGACCAGCAGAGGACCAATTGGGTGATGCACCAGTACCACCTCGGGGACCTGGAGCAAGAGAAGGAGCGGGAGCTGGTCCTCTACAAGATTTTCTACCAGACGAACACTAGGGCCAGGAGTAAAAAGATTATAAGTCAGTTTGGTATTGGTAGTTGTACTACCTTGTCGTCCGCAAGTTGGTATTGTTGTTAACGATCTTTTGGTATGAACCTGCATTTGATTCCAAACATCACGCCGAGGGTCGACATGGATATAAAGCTAAATCATTTGTTTCGAAATGAATGTTTAGGCACCTGATTTTTATTTGATGGGTAGCATAAGCACCCGCCGTTCGAATTCCCAGTTCTCCAATTTTTTTTGAAACAAGTGCATGCACTTATTATCACGATAAAAAAACAATATCCATGCTGCATCCCAGTTATCAGTTGGTACTTGGAGAATTCTCTTGTTTATTGAGCATGTATATTGTTTTTTCAGGTCGAGCAAGTTTCAACTGGGCTGTAGACTGCCCAGGGTTGGTTTTGTTTTTAACAGGCCCAGCCCATGACGACAACGGGGCACAAAGATCCAGCAGGTATCTACAGGCCTCTGGCCCGCCAGCGTTAGTTATAGTTTGTATTACAACATCCGCAGGCAGTTTTTTTTACTGAATCAAACACACAACCCAGTTCTATTATCCTCTTGAAACGCATGTCCTACATTCGTTTTCTAATCTCTACCTATAGTTTTACTAGTTCATACACACGTATCATTATATTGAAAACACATAAAATTCCCTATTCATATTTACATCCTTATTTTTGTTGTTTTTTCCCACCCAGAGCTAATTTTTTTACCACTGGTTTTCCCTTAAACCAACTCAATTGTCCCACGTCTTATTTGCTTACAAAAACGAAATGATTTTTTTGGCAAATCAATAAGTTCTTAAAAAATGTTTATCATTTCGGGATTACAATAGTTCGGACTCCACCGAAATATGCAAAATAAGGTTAAACTTTTTGACCGTGGTCCTGGGCAGAAAATGGGCTGTAATAAATTACTTAAGAATTGGCAAATGGGCTGGAAATTATAAAAATAGCAAATGGGCTTTATGTTATCTGCCACAGATTTGGAGGCTCACTTGTGGGCCTACCAAGTTCATGCGTACACAAGGTTTCTCAAAAAACAAACTTAGTCAACAATTGACTCTACCAGCGTCAGACCGTTATATGTCAATCTAACGGCAATCGTGCTTCTTCAGTCTCTGATCTTCCTGCCCCAGCCGCCCAAACCAGCGCCGTCAGAACCGCCTGCTCCCGCCTCCCGTGGCCGGCAGTGCTGCCGGGCAGGCCTCGCGGCCCCATCATACTCGCATCCCTGGCCTGTCTATCCCTCTACTCACCCACACCTCCTGTTATTTTCCGGCGACGGCAGCCGAACCAGTCAACCCTCGTACCCTCCACCGCGTGGGCAGCCACTGCCGTGTCTTCCCTAGCTCTGTGTCGTTCCCTTCGCAGGCCTCGCCGTCGTCCACCGCCCTGGTGCTTTCGGCGCGGCGTGGTCAACGATGTCCATCCAACGACCGTAGTGCTTCTTCTACCTCTGGTATTCTTGCCCCAGCCGCCCAAAGCAGCGCTAGTTGTGCCGCATGCTCCTGCCTCCCGTGGCCGGCTGTGCAGCCGCGGAGGCCTCACCGTCCCCATACTACTCCCACCGCTGGCCAAGCCATCCCTCCACTCACCCACTCCCACTGTTATTCTGCGGCGACGGGAGCCTCACACCGCAGCCGAACCAGTGATCCCTCTTACTCCTCTCCGCATGGGCATCCACTGCCGCGTCTTCCCCGGCTCCGCGTCATCCCCTTCCTAGGCCTCGCCGTCGTCCACCGCTGTGGTGCTCTCGGCGCGGTGTGGTCAATGTGGTCAACGACCGACTTCCATCGAAAGAGTACTGTACGTGGAGAGGCTGGCAGCTGGGTCCACGGCAGCCGCAAGGAAGTGCCTCCTTATTACGCGCAAAATAATTATTCCTCCACCTGACAGCAGGGACCCACTGGACGGGCCACCAGTATTTCGCGGAAAAGACATTTCCCCCCTGACTGCTGGGACCCACCGGACGGGCCACCGTATTTCGTGAAAACACCGTTTGCCCCTGACTGCTGGGACCCATCGGACGGGCCACCGTATTTCGCAAAAAAACATTCCCCCCGCTGTCAGCTCGGACCCACCGGAAGTGCCTCCTTATTACGCACAGAAAAATGAATACTCCCCCTACTAGCTGGGACCCACCATGGTGGGAGGCTAACTTGTGGGCCTACTAAGTTGACGGGGACGGAGGGCTTTGTCAACTTAGTCAATATGAACGATTCTAGCTCCAGTGACCATATGATGTCCATCCAACGGCCGTCGTGCTTCTTCAATCTCTGCTCTTCCTGCTCCAGCCGCTCAAACAAGCACCGGCGGGACTGCCTGCTCCCTCCTCCCCGCGGCCAGCTATGCTGCCGCGTAGGCCTCACTGCCCCATCGTACTCCCATCGCTGGCCTAGCCATCCCTCTACTCACCCACACATACTGTTATTCTCCGACGACGGAAGACGAACCAGTAAACCCTCGTATAGTCATACTCCCCTCCGCATGGGAAACAACTGCCGAGTCTTCCCTGCCTCCGTGTCTTTCCCTTCCTAGGTCTCTCCGTCGTCCACCGCCCAGGTGCTCTCGGCATGGCCTGGTCAACGTGGTTATCAACCGACATGCATCTGAAGTGGACTGTACATGGAGAGGCCGAGAGCTGGGTCCACGGCCGCACGCAAGGAAATGCCTCCTTATTATGCGCAAAAAATGATTCCTCCACCTGACATCAGGGACCCATCGAAAGGGCCTCTGTATTTTGCCAAAAAAAATGTTACCACCGCTGACAGCTCGGACCCACCAGCTATATCTTCGCACGCAAGGAAGTGCCTCCTTATTACGCACAAAAAAAGAATACTCCCCCTGTTAGCTGGGACCCAGTATAGTGGCAGGCCGACTTGTGGGCCTACTAAGTTTACGGGGACGGAGGGCTTTGTCAACTTAGTTAATATGCACGATTCTAGCTCTAGTGACCATACGATGTCCATCCAACGACCGTAGTGCTTCTTCAACCTCTGGTCTTCTTGCTCCAGCCGCCCAAACCAGCGCCGGTCGTGCCTCGTGCTCCTCCCTCCCGTGGCCGGCTGTGATGCGGCGGAGGCCTCACCGCCCCCTACTACTCCCACCTCTGGCCAGGCCATCCCTCTACTCACCCACACCCCCTGTTATTCTGCGGCGACGGCAGCCTCACACCGCAGCGAACCAGTGAACCCCCGTACTCCTCTACACGTGAGCATCCACTGCCGCATCTTCCCCGGCTCCGCGTCGTCCCCTTCCTAGGCCTCGCCGTCGTCCACCGCCCTGGTGCTCTCGGCGTGGCGTGGTCAATGTGGTCAAGGAACGGCTTCCATCGGACATGAACTGTACGTGGAGAGGCTGACAGCTGGGTCCACGGCCGCAGCAAGGAAGTTCCTCCTTATTACGTGCAAAATAATTATTCCTCCACCTGACAGTAGGGACCCACCGGACGGGCCACCGTATTTCGCAAAAAAAACGTTTGCCCCTGACTGCTGGGACCCACCAGCTACATCTTCGCATGCAAGGACATGCATCCGGGCAAAAAAAAAAGATTCGCACCCCTGACTACTGGGACCCACCAGCTACATCTTCGTAGGCAAGGATGTGCCTGACAGTCGGGACCCACCTGGTCGATGCGTACTAGTGTTGTCATTCTGGTTGCGAACGTGTACGTACATATATACTGGTGGATGTAGGGGCGCGC
The DNA here is from genome assembly GCF_003073215.2 of Triticum urartu. NCBI lineage: Eukaryota > Viridiplantae > Streptophyta > Magnoliopsida > Poales > Poaceae > Triticum > Triticum urartu. Next base: position 533,702,637 of record NC_053023.1, on the reverse strand, counting down.
ATGTGTCGTAGTAGAGGCGCGCACGTAGCATGTAAACATACGTACATCGGCCAGGGTGCAAGAAAGAAAATACGGCCACGTATGTGTACATACGGGCGGGGTCTCGAACGCCTACTCGCGCATACGTACGGCCAGGGCTCGTGTTCATGGCTAGGTCAGAACGGAGAAACAACGTCGTCGTCGTGTTCATGGGGAGGCAACGGAATGCGTCGTGTTCATGGGGAGGCAACGAAATGCCTCGTGTTCATGGGGAGGCAACGGAATGCGTGGGAGCCAACCGGCTGGGTCGGAAAGGAATGTGTGGTCATGTTCATAAGGAGGGCTTGGACGGAATAGGCGATGGAAACGAGGCCTTAACGGGGTCCTGTTGATCGGGAGGGGTCTGGCGTACTGCAAAACGGAGGAAACAGACCTCCTACGGTCGAAACGGGGGTCCTGTTGATCGGGAGGGGTGTGGCGTACCGCAAGACAGACGAAACGGACCTCCTACGGTTGAAACGCGGGTCCTGTTGATCAGGAGGGGTGTGGCGCACCGCAAAATGGACGAAACGGACCTCCTACAGTCGAAACGGGGGTCCTGTTTATCGGGAGGGGTGTGGCATACCGCAAAACGGGACTCCACAAGATACTGTTCATCTCCACCGTCGACCTCCTCCAGCCTCCAAGGGCTCCTGTTCATCCTGCCTCCACCGCGCGCTACTCCACCGGCTACTGTTCAACCACCCCTCCACCATCTACTATTCATCCAGCCCTCCACACCACGGGGTCCTGTTCAACCACCCCTCCAAGGGCACCCTCCATCATCAACTGTTCATCCAGCCCTCCACCACACCACGGGGTCCTGTTCATCCAGAGGCAATGCCACCACTCACTGTCCATCCAAACCCCCCGCAACGCTCACTGTTCATCCCAGAGGCAGCATCGATCGGCTTCAGTTAGCAGCAGTAGCGAAGGTATTGCTCGATCGGGTTCAGTTAATAACCATCGATCGATCGCTCGGGTTCAGTAACGCGTAGCCTGCAGTGCAATCGCTCGGGTTCAGTTAGAGCCCAACGCCTCGCTCGGGTTCACCAACGCCTCGCACACACACGCGTACATGTACGAGAGAAACGCGCATCGCTCAGCCCCTGACCTCCCACCGTCACCGGGAATTCCCCGAAATTTTCCTCCCCCTCGCTTCTACCACGGTTTTTTCCATCATGGATGGCCCAAAGAATGTCATGCAGCTGCGTCTCCGGCCCACCCAGGACGAAAAGCCCATTTTCTGTCATGATTTTTGTCATAGAAGTAGGAGCCCACCACATCTATGATGATACCGGGTTTTGTCACAATTATCGTCATGGAAGTGTCATATGTATGACAGAAAAAAATTCGTTCGGCCCAAAATGTCACGGATGTGTCTTTTTTTGTAGTGTTAAGGGTTTGCCGGAACCCCACATCCGACATTTGGCGCGCCAGGTAGGGGATGCGCCGGAGCTCCTCCTCCACCGGCCAGCTCGTCGACGCTCCTCAGCCACGATGTCCGGCGACTCAAGGGCCGGCTCCAACCGCTGGGCAGCCAGGCCAGCCCGGGCAGCGACACCTGCCCATGAAGGTCACGACCACGCACTCCAGGCGGCACGGACGCTGCCAAAATCCGCCGAACATGGGCAGCACGGCTAGGCGTCATCCACCCTCACCCCACGGCAGGTACGGGCCGCCGCAAGAGCAGCGAGCCATGCCACAGCAACTACACCGCACTCACGACGGGAGCAAGCAAACATGCGGGCAGCGCTCACCGTGGCAAGGGAGCTGCTACGGTGTAGGCTGATGGAAAGCGGTTGGGACACACTGCTGGAGCATGTTGCCGAGCAGCTGGATGCAGCGGCGTCGGGAGCACCACCCTTCTGCTATCAACTTCCTTCCTAGGCCACTACCGGGCCATGCGGCGAACCTCACCACATCCGCGCGCCATCAACTACGCCCGGTGGTTTGATCAACATCAGCACGGCCGGTGGCGTAGGGGGCTCCAATTCCCCCATGCCGCCCGCAGCGGGCACAGGCGCAAGCGTCGCCCCCATGGTCACATCAGGATGCCATACAATCATCCCCAGGGCGCCACCATGGGTCAAGCAACATGGAGCGTGGGGCACCACGGCGAGGTGTTCGGGGTGAAGGCCCCGGAAGCCTACGTGCCCCGCATGATGGACCAAGGGTACGCACCAGAGGACGACCCTGGCTCGTTCATTGGAGAAGATTGGGGACAGGGGGCGCTAGGACTCGAGGCCTTCCAAGAACCAACGGAGAACCACAACGATCGCACCGACAATGGCAACTACAGGGTACCGCTAATCTCTCAAAAGCAGGCTTATGCTAGCCATGGGATGCAGATGAATCAGGTGGCAACATCGTTCGACGACCCTGGCATGGCGGCACCCATTCCAACAAGGGAGACACATTGGGGGCTGCCGGAAGGGAGCCAGGAGCAAGGCCCCTCCCCAAGGCACGCGAAACCAGGGGACACCCGGAGGTAGGCCCTCTGCCGGGGTGGCCTCCACAACCCTTCCCCCGACAGAGGACTGGTGGTCGCCGAGGGAACCGCTGGCGTCCCCTTTCCCTCTTTTGTGTCATCCTGGTGACCAGTTGGCTCAAAAGAGGTCGAGGGTGGCGCAAGGCGGGGCCCTCGTCTGGCGATGTGAAGACGGGCCAGTACCTGTGAAGAAGGCTCGGTGCCTGTGAAGCTCGCCGCCCGTGACACTCTCATGTAATAATGAGTTGGGGCTGTACACGCCCTAGAGTCTCAGGAGCGCTGGCCTCAGGCCCTGGGGCTCCCTCCCACGCCTAGTGGCAGCACTTAGCTCCGCGTTGGTGAGAAGACTTGAAGACCCAAAGACTAGACTAGGTGACGGACGCGGCCTTTTGCTTTGGATATCTCTTTCTGTCGCTTTTCTTTCTGGATCTCGGCTTAAGTTGAAGCTAAATTTTTACCGATGCGTGCGGGGGGTGCCTTTTCTTGTTCGAGCCATTTCTTGCCTTCTGGATCTTGTTTGGTTTGGGACTCTTGTCCATTGCCTTTTCCTCGCAAAGCTCCTCGCGAGCCGGACCGCGTAGAGCACACGCTCTTCGGGCACACGCTAGCACTACGCCTGGTGCTCGCCTCTTATGGGGCCCCCTCAAGCGGGGCGATAAGCTCCGCAGGATTCTCAGGAACTCGTTGCCTCACGACCCAGCCCTAAGTTGGCACTGACTAAGGTAAACCATGACGGGGAGCTCACCCCCAGCTTCACGAGCTCACAAGGACATATACCCACATCACATAGGAAAGTAAAAACTGCAGTTTGCTTACACGAGGGGCTCCCCCTCTAAAAATGCTCTTACAAGTCTTCCAAGGGCCACACCCGAGTTTTGCGTTTGGGATGAAACAATAGAAGAACATGGGATCAGCCGGAGATATCACTCGCTACATCACCCGCGGACGCATCACTCGCGTCGTCTTCATCTTCGTCGGTATCGTCGTCGTCGACGCCGTCGCCCCCATCACCGTCATCGACCACGTCACCTTCATCCGCGACGACCACCACCAGGAAGAGGGGGCTGGGGGCTTCCAGGAGCCACGCGCGGTCGCCTGCATCTTGGGCGGCGCCCAGGCCCCAGCCTCCCAGCGCGTCTTCAAGCAGTTTGCTCACGAGGTGAATGCGGCGCTCCCCAAGCTCGAGGCCACGCGCCCGCTCAGGTGGTGCCAATGCGCCATCACCTTCAACTCGGCGGAACAACTCAAGTGCGCAGCCACTGCTGGCACCCTCACCATGTTGTGTTCCCCGGTCATCAGCAATGTGCAGGTCACTAAGACCCTCATCGACGGCGGCACAGGGCTCAACGTCCTGTCCGTCGACACGTTCAACAACCTCCAAGTGCCGTATGAGCAGCTCCAACCCACCAAGCCTTTCTCGGGAGTGACCGACGGCTCCACCACGCTGATAGGGCAGGTCCGCCTGCCTATCACCTTCGAGGAGCGCAGGAAATACCGCACCGAGCTCATCGACTTCGACGTCGCGCACATCCGCCTGCCGTACAATGCCATCCTCGGGTATCCAGCCCTGGCCAAGTTCATGGTAGTCACTCATCACGGCTACAACATTCTCAAGATGCCAGGAAGTAGAGGAATCATCATGGTCCCGTGTGAAGAGAGGGATGCGGTGTTCTCCCTCGAGCGCGCCTTTCAAGCCATAGCAATCGACGACCCCGACAGCAGAAATGAAAGCCCTCTGGAGGCCGTCCCCAAGAAGAATAAGTCGCGCCATGCAGGACCTCAGGAGGATGGCGTCACGGCAGGAGCCACGTCAAGATCAGCGCCTGCTCCAGGGGCGCCTCCCTCCGTCTCATAGGAAGGCGCGCCCGACGCCCTCCTTAGGCAGGGCTCGGGGGCTCTCTTCTGGAGGGCCTCAGACCTTGCCAACCTCACGAGGGAGGAGCTCGGGCACCACTTGGAAGCGTGCTTCGCGGCACGCGACTCTCAGGAGAGCACAGGGCAAGGAGTGCCCACCACTCAGGAGTTCATCACCAAGACCATCCAGGAACTGCAAGAACCAAGAGCCATACGCGGCGACGGCTGCCCACAAGGCGCAGCTCCGCGTCCTGGCGAGGATGTTGGGCTGCGCATCTGCATCGACATCCCAGGGCTCAACAGGACCGCATCTCAGGAGCGTTTTTGGCCTTCGTGTGTGGGCCGCTGCGAGGGCCCGCCGCACAGCTACGTTCAGCGCAACATGCGATGTGTCCTGGCGGCTCAGGAAACCAGGTACCACGCCGTTCTGGAGGAGATGGAAACGGTCTTCAGGGAACCTCCCAAGCCCCCAGAGCCTCCCGAGGCTCAGGGTTCTGGCGGCTCATGAGGAGTCATTTCTTTAGCGCACGCCTTCAGCTTCACCAACTCTACTTCATCTACAGAACCAGGTGACATCTTCCAAGCTCGTTTAGCTGGGAGCACCCCTCGGGCTGCATTATTCCTAGGCCGCATGGGTCCGTCCCTGCGGCATGTATCCCTTTTTTCTTATGTCTTCAGCTTACCTTGTTGGGGGCGCCCCTCGGGCTGCATCATCCCCAAGCCGCTCGGGCCGGACCCGGTGGCATGTATCTTCCTGCGTTTATCCAAGATGACCTGCTCTCCTTGCTTAACCTGCCAACTGCTATCACCTGCTCCATCATCACCCCTCGGGGTCTTCGCACAGGCACGACGGTGGTGCATGGGTCCGTCCCTGCCACGTCGACAAATCTGAGCGGTCGAGCTCTGGCTCGTGGCACGCCCCGTGCACATCACCTCACTAGGCCCTCAGTGCCCTCTCCTCATCCAGAGCAACCAGAGGCAGGCTGACAGCTATAACGGCAAACCGTGTTTCTTCTTGTGCCAGTTCGCAGGGATGCCGAGGGAAGAATAGCAGGCGGCACTACGAGTCTCCTTTCCTCTCGTGCAATTCGCTTGCGCATTAAAGGGGGGCTCTTGAGCATCACGACTCAGGAGCTCTTACTAGCTCTCTAGCCCTCACCCCCTGGCCTTGACCACAGCATTGCGACCTGGCATACCAGTGGCGGGTGAGCTCGCTCGAGGGCCGGGACCTAAGGACGAAGAGCACTAAGGAGAGCATGAGGGGAGGGAAACTCGTATGGGCCAGCCTAGCTATGCCACACGAAATAGGCGTGTAGCCCTAGCGCAACGTCAGGAGTCGCCACAAGATCAATGAGATAAGTCCCGCACTCGAATTGGCTAAATGTTTGGGCCTAATGGTCACTCACGCCTTGCCGCAGCCCCGTTGCGGCCACATCAACTCCCTTTCTCGCCTTACCATGGCTGCTTGAGCGCTAAGGGGGACCTCCTGAGCATCGCACCTCAGGAGCTCTTACTGGACCTCGGGCCGCACCCCTCCTGGCCTTGACCACGGCACGCGACCTAGCATACCAGCGACGGCTGTAGCCTACCTGGGGACCAGGACCTGTCGGCGTAGAGCAACAAGCTATCGCGAGGGAAGAAAGGGGGATCGAGCCTTAACGGGACATGTGTTCACCAAATTCTCATAACAGGGAAGATAAGCACAAAAGACATTACGGACCCTTACATGCCCCACGGGGTAATTCATGGTTCATTGCAAGAAACAAAAGCTGATACTAAGGGGAATCCTATCTACATCCTCCTGTGGTGGACGCCATCATCAACAGTGGGCCAGGGAGGCTGGCGCCAACCCCATCCAGATTAGCGGCGGCGGCCGGACGCCGCAGCCCAGCTCCGAGCGCGGCGAGAGCTCGGGGGCATGTAGCTGTCTTCGCTCGTCTCCGGAGTCTCATAAAGCTCAGGAGAGATGCTGGACTCCCAAGGGCTGCTGCTGCTGGAGAGGTCGCGAGCGGGGCGCGCATCAGCCTCACGCTCCTCTCCGGGGCAGCACTTCAGGCGGCGGCCCTCAGCATCGAAGACCTTGAAGAAGAGCGTGGATACGCCGTCGTACTCAAAGTGGATCAGGAGGGCTCCCCTCGCATGGCAGACACGCGCGATCTCGCCCCAGCCGAACGTCATGAAGATCTTGCCGCAGTGGAGCGAGGAGGAAGAAGCAAGCAAGCGAGGAAGAGATGGGCAACGGGGGCTCCGCCCCCTCCCCATTTATTGCAGGAGAAGGCCAACCGGCGTCCAACACGATCGTAGGTAATGATGGTTTTCCTTGCATGTTGCAGGGACTTGTCAAGTCATGCTGTCGGTGTTCTGGGAACGGGGGTCCCCAGACTTGCCTGTCTGCGGCCTGTGGCGTGGCTCAAAAGGGGTCCCAGCGGCCCATCTTCATCAACACAGACCCAAGACCCTCGCGAGGGGACAAGCCTCGCGGGGCGGACGACACGGAGCTTCCTCAGGCACGGCCTCATCAGGCTGGCTCGCGAGGAGGCGGAGAGATCAAGGCGGGGTACCTCACGAGGTGTCCATGACGCAAGCCATGACGACCAAGGGTGCCAGGGGGGTGCCAGCCCGCGCAGTGTCCTCCTTTCCTCTTTGGTGCAAAGGGAGCAAGCGCAGGCGAGAGCATCAAGTAAAGGCACCCGCTTCGGTGCAACGAGACCAAGACCAGTCCAACGGCAGGGAGGAAGTCATTGTGGAGCCCAAGCCAGCGTCACCACCAGAGCCTTTGGTAGGCGAGGACCAACTTTAGTCAGGATAAGTGTACCAAATGTTCCCCTTCAAAATGGCCAATTGTTGGCGCCCTTCCCGCTCAATATTTGGGAAGAGGCCCAAGGCCTTTGCCTATAAATAGGACTAGCCACCCACAGGGTAGAGGGGATCGCAATCAAGAAGGGAGAATCTAGAAGCCAAGAGAGAAACTAGATAGGATCGGATCGAGTAGCATCGCACAGAGCGAGAGAGAGAAGGGAGACTGAACTCCTCCTAGCAGTTCATCCCCCCAGCCAAGAACAGACCCTCGCGAGGCTTTTCTTCCTTGTATTGCTCATCATCATCAGCCCAAGAGGCAATCCACCACACCACACACTGGAGTAGGGTATTACACCACAACGGTGGCCCGAACCAGTATAAACTCCGTGTCTCTTGTGCTGTTCTTTCCGTAGCTTCGATCTTAGCGAGGTAGAGGGTGCAGGTAGGTAGAAGGCGAAATCTCCGCGCGCACCCCAGCGTTCGAACCTCAAGGGTCTGCCGGAACCCGAAATCCGACATTTGGCGCGCCAGGCAGGGGAGCATCGGAGTTTTCCCTTCCCCCACCGCCACGACCTGCCTCGCGATGAGTAGCGCATCGCCCGCTCCGGCCGCCGGCGCCAGCACGGGGGCCATGGGGCTCCGAGCCCTGCAACGGGTACGGTGGCTGGACAAGTTCAGGCCGACGATGCCGTCGCGCTACAGCGGCACGACTGATCCGCTGGCCTTCTTGCTGGCGTACGAGGAGGCCATCCTCGAAGCTGGAGGTGATGATAGGGTCATGGCCAACTGGCTCCCCATGGCCCTCACCGGCGCTCCACGCGCATGGCTGCTCCACCTGCCGGCAACCTCTGTGGCCTCTTGGGAAGAGCTCCGCAGCCTCTTCCCCGCCCACCATGCTACACCAACACCCCCGGTCGTCGCGGCCCTCCTGGGCGGCTTGCAGGCGCCGCCTACAAGTGACCACGTCAAGCCGTTCATCCGCCGGGTCAGCGCCGCTTCCACGCGGCAGGGGGCTCTCCCGGACCGGGCGGCGCCCAAGGCCGGCCTGACCTTCAGCTCGGAGGACCAGCCCTCCAACTCGGCCTGCTCGGGTGCGCTCCCCATGCTGTGCACCCCCACCATCTGCCAGGTGGCCGTCACCAGAACTCTCATCGATGGCAGTGCGTGTTGGGGAACGTTGCAGAAAACAAAAATTTTCCTACGGTTTCACCAAGATCCATCTATGAGTTCATCTAGCAACGAGTGATCGGATGCATCTACGTACCTTTGTAGATCGCGAGCGGAAGCGTTCAAAGAACCGGGATGATGTAGTCGAACACGACGTGATCCAAATCACCGGAGATCCTAGCGCCGAACGGACGGCACCTCCGCGTTCAACACACGTACGGTTAGCGTAACGTCTCCTTCTTCTTGATCCAGCAAGGGGAGAGGAGAGGTTGAGGAAGATGGCTCCAACAGCAGCATGATGGCGTGGTGGTGATGGAGCTGCAGTACTCCGGCAGTGCTTCGCTAAGCACTATGGAGGAGGAGGAGGTGTTGGAGAGGGAGAAGGAGGCAACCAAAGGCGTGGATGAAAAAGCCCTCTCTCCCCCACTATATATAGGAGGGCCTAGGGGGGGCGCCTGCCCTAGGAGATCCAATCTCCTAGGGGGGCGGCGGCCAAGGGAGGTTTCCCTCCCCCCCAAGGCACCTAAGGGGTGCCTTCCCCTAGTGGGACTCTTCCCTCTTAAACCCTAGGCGCATGCGCCTATGTTGGGGCTGGTGCCCTTGGCCCATGTAGGCCAAGGCGCACCCCCTACAGCCCATGTGGCCCCCGGGGCAGGTGGCCCCACCCGGTGGGCCCCCGGGACCCTTCCGGTGGTCCCGGTACAATACCGATGACCCCAAAACTTATCCCGATGGCCGAAACAGCACTTCCTATATATAATTCTTACCTCCGGACCATTCCGGAACTCCTCGTGATGTCCGAGATCTCATCCGGGACTCCGAACAACATTCGGGTTACTGCATATACATATTCCTACAACCCTAGCGTCATCGAACCTTAAGTGTGTAGACCCTACGGGATCGGGAGACAAGCAGACATGACTGAGATGACTCTCCGGTCAATAACCAACAACGGGATCTGGATATCCATATTGGCTCCCACATGCTCCACGATGATCTCATCGGATGAACCACGATGTTGAGGATTCAATCAACCTCGTATGCAATTCCCTTTGTCAATCGGTATGTTACTTGCCCGAGATTCGATCGTCGGTATCCCAATACCTCGTTCAATCTCGTTACCGGCAAGTCATTTTACTCGTACCGTAATGCATGATCCCGTGACCAGACACTTGGTCACTTTGAGCTCATTATGATGATGCATTACCGAGTGGGCCCAGTGATACCTCTCCGTCAACGGAGTGACAAATCCCAGTCTTGATCCGTGTCAACCCAACAGACACTTTCGAAGAGACCTGTAGTATACCTTTATAGTCACCCAGTTACGTTGTGATGTTTGGCACACCCAAAGCACTCCTACGGTATCCGGGAGTTACACGATCTCATGGTCTAAGGAAAAGATACTTGACATTGGGGAAAAACTCTAGCAAACGAACTATACGATCTTGTGCTATGTTTAGGATTGGGTCTTGTCCATCACATCATTCTCCTAATGATGTGATCTCGTTATCAATGACATCCAATGTCCATAGTCAGGAAACCATGACTATGTTGATCAACGGGCTAGTCAACTAAAGGCTTACTAGGGACATGTTGGTGTCTGTTATTCACACATGTATTACGATTTCCGGATAACACAATTATAGCATGAATAAAGACAATTATCATAAACAAGGAAATATAATAATAATGCTTTTATTATTGCCTCTAGGGCATATTTCCAACAGTCTCCCACTTGCACTAGAGTCAATAATCTAGTTACATTGTGATGAATCAAACACCCATGGAATTCTGGTGTTGATCATGTTTTGCCCTAGGGAGAGGTTTAGTCAACGGATCTGCTACATTCAGGTCCGTGTGAACTTTACAAATATCTATGTCTCCATCTTGAACATTTTCAAGAATGGAGTTGAAGCGACGCTTGATGTGCCTTGTCTTCTTGTGAAACCTGGGCTCCTTGGCAAGTGCAATAGCTCCAGTGTTGTCACAAAAGAGTTTGATTGGCCCCGACGCATTGGGTATGACTCCTAGGTCGGTGATGAACTCCTTCACCCAAATTGCTTCATGTGCTGCCTCTGAGGCTGCCATGTACTCCGCTTCACATGTAGATCCCGCCACGACGCTTTGCTTGCAACTGCACCGGCTTACTGCCCCACCATTCAAAATATACACGTATCCGGTTTGTGACTTAGAGTCATCCAGATCTGTGTCGAAGCTAGCGTCGACGTAACCCTTTACGACGAGCTCTTCGTCACCTCCATAAACGAGAAACATTTCCTTAGTCCTTTTCAGGTACTTCAGGATATTCTTGACCGCTGTCCAGTGTTCCTTGCCGGGATTACTTTGGTACCTTCCTACCAAACTTACGGCAAGGTTTACATCAGGTCTGGTACACAGCATGGCATACATAATAGAACCTATGGCTGAGGCATAGGGGATGACACTCATCTCTTCTATATCTTCTGCCGTGGTCGGACGTTGAGCTGAGCTCAATTTCATACTTTGTAACACAGGCAAGAACCCCTTCTTAGATTGATCCATATTGAACTTCTTCAATATCTTATCAAGGTATGTGCTTTGTGAAAGACCTATGAGGCGTCTTGATCTATCTCTATAGATCTTGATGCCTAATATATAAGCAGCTTCTCCAAGGTCCTTCATTGAAAAACTCTTATTCAAGTAGGCCTTGATGCTGTCCAAGAGTTCTATATCATTTCCCATCAAAAGTATGTCATCTACATATAATATGAGAAATGCTACAGAGCTCCCACTCACTTTCTTGTAAACGCAGGCTTCTCCATAAGTCTGCGTAAATCCAAACGCTTTGATCATCTCATCAAAGCGAATGTTCCAACTCCGAGATGCTTGCACCAGCCCATAAATCGAGCGTTGGAGCTTGCATACCTTGTCAGCATTCTTAGGATCGACAAAACCTTCCGGCTGCATCATATACAATTCTTCCTTAAGGAAACCATTAAGGAATTCCGTTTTGACGTCCATTTGCCATATCTCATAATCGTAGAATGCGGCAATTGCTAACATGATTCGGACGGACTTTAGCTTCGCTACCGGTGAGAAAGTCTCATTGTAGTCAACCCCTTGAACTTGTCTATAACCCTTAGCGACAAGCCGAGCTTTATAGATGGTCACATTACCATCCGTGTCTTTCTTCTTCTCAAAGATCCATTTATTTTCTATGGCTCGCTGTTCAACGGGCAAGTCAGTCAAAGTCCATACTTCATTTTCATACATGGATCCTATCTCGGATTTCGTGGCTTCCAGCCATTTGTCGGAATCCGGGCCCTTCATCGCTTCTTCATAGTTCGAAGGTTCACCATTGTCTAACCACATGATTTCCAAGACAGGGTTGCCGTACCACTCTGGTGCGGAACGTGTCCTTGTGGACCTTCGAATTTCAGTAGGAGCTTGATCAGAAGTATCTTGATCATCATCAATAACTTCCTCTCTAGTCGGTACAGGCACCTCAGGAACATTTTCTTGAGTTGCGCCATTTTCCGGTTCAAGAGGTAATACTTCATCAAGTTCTACTTTCCTCCCACTTACTTCTTTCGAGAGAAACTCCTTCTCTAGAAAGGATCCATTCTTGGCAACAAAGATCTTGCCTTCGGATCTGAGGTAGAAGGTATACCTAACAGTTTCTTTAGGGTATCCTATGAAGACGCATTTTTCCGACTTGGGTTCGAGCTTTTCAGGTTGAAGTTTCTTGACATAAGCATCGCATCCCCAAACTTTTAGAAACGATAGCTTAGGTTTCTTCCCAAACCATAATTCATACGGTGTCGTCTCAACGGATTTCGACGGAGACCTATTTAAAGTGAATGCGGCAGTCTCTAAAGCATAGCCCCAAAAAGATAGCGGTAAATCGGTAAGAGACATCATAGATCGTACCATATCTAATAGAGTGCGATTACGACGTTCAGACACACCATTACGCTGAGGTGTTCCAGGCGGCGTGAGTTGTGAAACTATTCCACATTTTCTTAAGTGTGTGCCAAATTCGTGACTCAAGTATTCTCCTCCACGATCTGATCGTAGAAACTTGATTTTCCTGTCACGTTGATTCTCAACCTCACTCTGAAATTCCTTGAACTTTTCAAAGGTTTCAGACTTGTGTTTCATTAAGTAGATATACCCATATCTACTCAAATCATTAGTGAGGGTGAGAACATAACGATAGCCACCGCGAGCCTCAACACTCATTGGACTGCACACATCAGTATGTATGATTTCCAATCGGTTGGTTGCTCGCTCCATTGTTCCTGAGAACGGAGTCTTGGTCATCTTACCCATGAGGCATGGTTCGCACGTGTCAAATGATTCATAATCAAGAGACTCTAAAAGTCCATCTGCATGGAGCTTCTTCATGCGTTTGACACCTATGTGACCAAGGCGGCAGTGCCACAAGTATGTGGGACTATCATTATCAACCTTACATATTTTGGTACTCACACTATGAACATGTGTAGCATTACGCTCGAGATTCATAAAGAATAAACCATTCACCATAGGAGCATGACCATAAAACATATCTCTCATATAAATAGAACAACCATTATTCTCGGATTTAAATGAGTAGGCATCTCGAATTAAACGAGATCCCGATACAATGTTCATGCTCAAAGCTGGCACTAAATAACAATTATTGAGGTTTAAAACTAATCCCGTAGATAAATGTAGAGGCAGCGTGCCGACGGCGATCACATCGACCTTGGAACCATTCCCGGCGCGCATCGTCACCTCGTCCTTCGCCAGTCTCCGCTTATTCCGTAGCTCCTGCTTTGAGTTACAAATGTGAGCAACTACACCGGTATCAAATACCCAACAGCTACTACGAGCACTGGTAAGGTACACATCAATTACATGTATATCACATATACCTTTTGTTTTGCCGGCCTTCTTGTCCGCTAACTATCTGGGGCAGTTCCGCTTCCAGTGACCACTTCCCTTGAAATAAAAGCACTCAGTCTCGGGCTTGGGTCCATTCTTTGGCTTCTTTCCGGTAGCTTTCTTTCCAGGCGCGGCAACTTCCTTGCCGTCCTTCTTGGAGTTCTTTTTACCCTTGCCCTTCTTGAACTTAGTGGTTTTATTTACCATCAACACTTGATGTTCCTTCTTGACTTCTACCTCTGCTGATTTCAGCATTGCAAATACCTCAGGAATGGTCTTTTGCATCCCCTGCATATTGAAGTTCATCACAAAGCTCTTGTAGCTTGGTGGAAGCGACTGGAGGATTCTGTCAATGACCACGTCATCCGGGAGATTAACTCCCAGCTGAGTCAAGCGGTTATGTAACCCAGACATAGTGAGTATGTGCTCACTGACAGAACTATTTTCCTCCATCTTACAGCTGAAGAACTTGTCGGAGACTTCATATCTCTCGATCCGGGCATGAGCTTGAAAAACCATTTTCAGCTCTTCGAACATCGCATATGCTCCGTGTCTCTCAAAACGCTTTTGGAGCCCCGGCTCTAAGCTGTAAAGCATGCCGCACTGAACGAGGGAGTAGTCATCAGCACGTGTCTGCCAAGCGTTCATAACGTCTTGGTTCTGTGGGACGGGTGGATCACCAAGCGGTGCTTGTAGGACATAATCTTTCTTGGCAGCTATGAGGATGATCCTCAGGTTTCGGACCCAGTCCATATAGTTGCTGCCATCGTCTTTCAGCTTGGTTTTCTCCAGGAACGCGTTGAAATTGAAGACAACGTTGGCCATTTGATCTACAAGACATATTGTAAAGATTTTAGACTAAGTTCATGATAATTAAGTTCATCTAATCAAATTATTCAATGAACTCCCACTTAGATAGACATCCCTCTTCTAGTCATCTAAGTATAACATGATCCGAGTCAACTAGGCCGTGTCCGATCATCACGTGAGACGGACTAGTCAACGTCGGTGAACATCTTCATGTTGATCGTATCTTTTATACGACTCATGCTCGACCTTTCGGTCTTCTGTGTTCCGAGGCCATGTCTATACACATGCTAGGCTCGTCAAGTCAACCTAAGTGTTTGCATGTGTAAATCTTTCTTACACCCGTTGTATGTGAACGTTAGAATCTATCACACCCGATCATCACGTGGTGCTTCGAAACAACGAACTGTCGCAACGGTGCACAGTTAGGGGGAACACTTTCTTGAAATTATTATGAGGGATCATCTTATTTACTACCGTCGTTCTAAGTAAACAAGATGCAAAAACATGATAAACATCACATGCAATCAAATAATAAACGTGACATGATATGGCCAATATCACATAGCTCCTTTGATCTCCATCTTGGGGCTCCATGATCATCTTGTCACCGGCTTGACACCATGATCTCCATCATCATGATCTCCATCATCGTGTCTCCATGAAGTTGCTCGCCAACTATTACTTCTACTACTATGGCTAACGCGTTTAGCAATAAAGTAAAGTAATTTACATGGCGTTTCTCAATGACACGCAGGTCATATAAAAAATAAAGACAACTCCTATGGCTCCTGCCGGTTGTCATACTCATCGACATGCAAGTCGTGATTCCTATTACAATAGCATGAACATCTCATACATCACATATAGATCATTCATCATTCATCACAACTTTGGCCATATCATATCACAAAGCACTTGCTGCAAAAACAAGTTAGACGTCCTCTAATTGTTGTTGCAAGTTTTACGTGGCTGAATTAGGGTTCTAGCAAGAACGTTTTCTTACCTACGTGAAAGCCACAACGTGATTTTTCAACTTCTATTTACCCTTCATAAGGACCCTTTTCATCGAATCCGCTCCAACTAAAGTGGGAGAGACAGACACCCGCCAGCCACCTTATGCAACTAGTGCATGTTAGTCGGTGGAACCGGTCTCACGTAAGCGTACGTGTAAGGTTGTTCCGGGCCGCTTCATCCCACAATACCGCTGAAGCAAGATAAGACTAGTAGCGGCAAGAAAGTTGACAAATCTATGCCCACAACAAATTGTGTTCTGCTCGCGCAAGAAGAACTACGCATAGACCTAGCTCATGATGCCACTGTCGGGGAACGTTGCAGAAAACAAAAATTTTCCTATGGTTTCACCAAGATCCATCTATGAGTTCATCTAGCAACGAGTGATCAGATGCATCTACATACCTTTGTAGATCGCGAGCGGAAGCGTTCAAAGAACGGGGATGATGTAGTCGAACACGACGTGATCCAAATCACCGGAGATCCTAGCGCCGAACGGACGGCACCTCTGCGTTCAACACACGTACGGTTAGCGTAACGTCTCCTTCTTCTTGATCCAGCAAGGGGAGAGGAGAGGTTGAGGAAGATGGCTCCAGCAGCAGCACGACGGCGTGGTGGTGATGGAGCTGCAGTACTCCGGCAGGGCTTCGCTAAGCACTATGGAGGAGGAGGAGGTGTTGGAGAGGGAGAAGGAGGCAACAAAAGGCGTGGATGAAAAAGCCCTCTCTCCCCCACTATATATAGGAGGGCCTAGGGGGGGGGCGCCGGCCCTAGGAGATCCAATCTCCTAGGGGGCGGCGGCCAAGGGAGGTTTCCCTCCCCCCCAAGGCACCTAAGGGGTGCCTTCCCCTAGTGGGACTCTTCCCTCTTAAACCCTAGGCGCATGGGCCTATGTTGGGGCTGGTGCCCTTGGCCCATGTAGGCCAAGGCGCACCCCCTATAGCCCATGTGGCCCCCGGGGCAGGTGGCCCCACCCGGTGGGCCCCCGGGACCCTTCCGGTGGTCCCGGTACAATACCGATGACCCCGAAACTTATCCCGATGGCCGAAACAGCACTTCCTATATATAATTCTTTACCTCCAGACAATTCCGGAACTCCTCGTGACGTCCGAGATCTCATCCGGGACTCCGAGAAACATTCGGGTTACTGCATATACATATTCCTACAACCCTGGCGTCACCGAACATTAAGTGTGTAGACCCTACGGGTTCGGGAGACAAGCAGACATGACTGAGACGACTCTCCGGTCAATAACCAACAGCGGGATCTGGATACCCATGTTGGCTCCCACATGCTCCACGATGATCTCATCGGATGAACCACGATGTTGAGGATTCAATCAACCTCGTATGCAATTCCCTTTGTCAATCGGTATGTTACTTGCCCGAGATTCGATCGTCGGTATCCCAATACCTCGTTCAATCTCGTTACCGGCAAGTCACTTTACTCGTACCGTAATGCATGATCCCGTGACCAGACACTTGGTCACTTTGAGCTCATTATGATGATGCATTACCGAGTGGGCCCAGTGATACCTCTCCGTCATACGGAGTGACAAATCCCAGTCTCGATCCGTGTCAACCCAACAGACACTTTCGGAGATACCCGTAGTATACCTTTATAGTCACCCAGTTACGTTGTGACGTTTGGTACACCCAAAGCACTCCTACGGTATCCGGGAGTTACACGATCTCATGGTCTAAGGAAAAGATACTTGACATTGGAAAACTCTAGCAAACGAACTATACGATCTTTAAGCTATGTTTAGGATTGGGTCTTGTCCATCACATCATTCTCCTAATGATGTGATCTCGTTATCAATGACATCCAATGTCCATAGTCAGGAAACCATGACTATTTGTTGATCAACGGGCTAGTCAACTAGAGGCTTACTAGGGACATGTTGGTGTCTGTTATTCACACATGTATTACGATTTCCGGATAACACAATTATAGCATGAATAAAGACAATTATCATAAACAAGGAAATATAATAATAATGCTTTTATTATTGCCTCTAGGGCATATTTCCAACAGTGCGGGCCTCAGCGTGCTCTCGGTTGAGGCCTTCAACCTCCTCTGCATACCCCTGGAACGGCTGCAACCCAGCCGGCCCTTCTCAGGCGTTGGGGGCGGATCATCCCGCTCCTTGGGACAGATCCGGCTCCCAGTAACCTTCGGCACCTACAACAACTTCCGCACGGAGCTGGTCGACTTCAACGTCGCCCCCATCAGCCTCCCCTACAACGCCATCCTCGGCTACCCAGCGCTGGCCCAGTTCATGGCCGCGACGCACCCGGCGTACAACCTCATGAAGATGCCCGGGAGCAGCGGTGTCCTCACCATGCATGGGGACACCGGAGACGCGCTACGAGTGCTCAAGCTTGCCTTCAAGACGGTGGCGGCGGCACAGCCCGCCGACTCGGAGACCCCCGAGCCCAAGGGGGCTGCACCCGCCAAGAAGAAGCAGTTGTTCACCCAAGACAAGGCAGAAACCAAGCAGATACCCGTCGATGAGGACGGGTCCACCAATGCCACTTTCACCATAGGCGCCAACCTCGAGCCCGAGCAGGAGGAGGCCCTGGTCAGGTTCCTGCGTGCAAACAAGAAGGTATTCGCTTGGGAGCCTGACCAGTTGGCGGGGATCCCTAGGAGCGTAATCGAGCATCACCTCAACGTGCGCCTTGTGAAGCAGAAGGCAAGGCGGCAGTCCACAGAAAAGCAGGCCTTCATCGTCCAATAGACCCGCAAACTAGAAGCCGCTGGGGTCATTCGCGAGGTCCGATACCCGGATTGGTTGGCCAACCCTGTCGTTGTGCCAAAGAAGGGAGGGAAGGAGCGCATGTGTGTCGACTTCACCAACCTCAACAAGGCTTGCCCGCAAGATCCGTTCCCGCTCCCCCGCATCGACCAGATCGTCGATTCCACCGCAGAATGCGACCTGCTATGCTTCTTGGATGCCTTCTCTGGGTATCACCAGATCAAGATGGCGGTAGAAGACGTCGAAAAGACAGCCTTCCTAACCCCGTGTGGGGTGTACTGCTACACATGCATGCCATTCGGGTTGCGTAACGCTGGGGCGACCTTTCAGCGGCTGATGCAGATCACCTTGGGCCCGCAGCTCGGGAAGAATGTTGAGGCTTACGTCGATGACATTGTGGTGAAGTCTCGGGAGGCCAGGACCCTGATACAAGACCTGGAGGAAACCTTCGCGAGCCTCAACGCAGTGAACCTGTGGCTCAACCCAGAGAAGTGTGTGTTTGGAGTCCCCTCGGGCAAGCTCTTGGGTTTCCTCGTGTCGCACTGAGGCATCGAGGCTAACCTGGAAAAGGTCAAGGCGTTCGAGGACATGAGCCCGCCAACGACCCTCAAAGAAATGCAGAAGCTCACTGGGCGCGTGACCGGGCTAGGGCGCTTCATCTCCAAGTTGGGGGAGCGAGCGCTGCCCTTCTTCCAGCTAATGAAGAAAAAGGGGCCCTTTGAATGGACTGAAGAGGCCGACAAGGTGTTCTAGGATCTCAAGAGATACCTGACCAGCCCTCCGGTCATGGTGGCTCCACGCCCTCAAGAGCCCCTGGTGCTTTACCTCGCCGCCACTCCCTACTCCGCCAGTGCAGCCCTGGTGGCGGTTAGGGAGGAGCGTCAAATCAAAACCACAGCAGTAGCCCGGGACAAGGCAAAACATGAACAAGGAAGGCCCACAGAAACCGCCACCGCGGCTGAGGAGGATCAGCCGCCGCAGAGGAGTGCACCGGAGGCGGAAGAGGCCCCTCTCCCAGATGGCCAGCCTCAGGAGGCCTCATCGCCTCAGGAGGCGCCATGGTCTCAGGAGGGCGCCACCAGCACTGACGCACCAAACCTCGTTAAGCACCCAGTGTACTTCGTCAGCACGGTGTTGCGGGACGCAAGGGCACGGTACCCCATGCCTCAGAAGCTCCTCCTCGCGCTACTGGTGGCCTCGCGCAAGCTGCGGCACTATTTTCAGGGTCACCCCATCAAGGTCGTCTCGTCATACCCCCTGGAGAGAGTGCTCAGGAGCCCTAACTCAGCTGGAAGGGTCGCTGAGTGGAACATAGAACTACATGCATTTCAGCTTGAATTCAGCACGACCAGAGTCATCAAGGGAGCAGCATTAGCAGATTTTGTGGCAGAATGGACGGAGGCACCAGGCCTCAAGGCCGACGAGGATCGGTCCCTCTCCCTGGGAAGCGAGGTGCCAGAAGGCTGGGTCATGTACTTCGATGGGGCGTTCTCCAGGCATGGCGCTGGGGTTGGGGCGGTGCTTATATCGCCCACTCAGAACAAGGTCCACTACGCTGTACAGCTCTGTTTCCAGCAAGGTGAAAAGGTCTCCAACAACATAGCGGAGTATGAAGGTTTAATAGCGGGCTTGAAGGCCACAGCTGCCCTCGGGGTGAAACGCCTCACCATCAAGGGCGATTCGCAGCTCCTTGTCAATTTCTCCAACAAGGTGTATGAGCCGAAAGATGAGCACATGGAAGCCTACCTTGCGGAGGTCCGCAGGATGGAGAAGCAGTTCTGGGGGTTGGAGTTGCAGCATGTGCCCCGTGTTACCAATCAGGAGGCCAACGACATCGCCAAACAGGCATCCAGACGGTTACCTCCGGAGCCTGGTGTCTTCGAGGACCGGCTCTTCAAGCCCTCAGCCCTGCCGTCATTGTCAAACACGGCTCAACCTCGGGAGGAGCTCCCCCAGACACCTGCCTCAGGAGCCCCTGTCTGTGGCCCGGCCTCAGGAGCACGCCTGCTCCTGATGATGGAACCTCAGGAGGGGTGCTGGATCACGGAGCTTCGGAGTTACTTAACACAAGGGAACCTGCCGGAGAAGGAGGAAGCGGAGCGTGTGGCATGGCAGGCCACGACATACTGCATCAAGGATGTAGAGCTCTACCGGAAGCAACCAAACGTAGTATCCCTGCGTTGCATCTCCAGGGAGCAAGGAAAGGAACTACTGGAAGATATACACGGCGGAGACTGTGGACATCATTCATCATCACGGACCCTCGTCGGCAAGGCGTTCCGCAGTGGGTTTTATTGGCCCACCACACTCAATGACGCCGTCGAACTGGTGAAAGCTTGTGAGGCCTGCTAGTTCCACGCCAAGCAGATCCATCAGCCGGCAGGAGGCCTGCAGACTATACCCCTTTCGTGGCCATTCGCAGTCTGGGGGCTGGACATCCTGGGCACGTTTCCTCTGGCACCAGGGGGCTACCACTACCTCTACGTCGCTGTGGACAAGTTCACCAAGTGGGCTAAAGTAGAGTCCGTCCGCACCATCCCCGCGGGTTCCACAGTCAAGTTCATCAGGGGCATCGTGAGCTGGTTCGGGGTGCCGAACCGCATCATCACAGACAACGGTTCGCAGTTCACTAGTAACCTCTTCAAAACATACTGTGTTAACCTTGGAATGCAGATATGCTACGCTTCGATGGCGCACCCCCGAAGCAACGGCCAGGCCTGAGGGGCCTTAAGACCAGGACGTTCAAGAAGAAGCTGGAGGCCTGCGGCAGAGGTTGGTACGACGAGCTTCAGTCCGTGTTGTGGTCCATCCGTACAACCGAGACCAAGCCAACTGGAGAGACCCCGTTCTTCCTGGTCTACGGAGCCGAAGCGGTCCTCCCTCACGAGGTCAGACGTCGCTCCGCACGGGTCTTGGCGTTCGACGAGGCGTAGCAGGACGCCATGCGGGGGATGGACCTTGTGCTGGGGGAGGAACGTCGCCGAGAAGCCGTGCTGCGAGCGGCGAGGTACCAACAAGCACTGTGACGATATCACTGCCGCAACATTCGCCCCAGAACTCTCAAGGTAGGAGACCTCATGCTCAGGCGGGTTCTCTCCAGGGAGGGACTGCACAAGCTCTCTCCCATGTGAGAGGGCCCGTTCAAGGTTGTTCATGTTTCCAGGCCCGGCTCCGCGCGCTTGGAGACTCAGGAGGGGGTGCCGGTCCAGAACGCATGGAACATCCAGCACCTCCAGAGGTTCTACCCCTAAAAAGGCCCAGAGCCTGTGAAGAAGGCGAATGCCTGTGAAGATTATCCTTTTTGGAAAAGGCCCAGAGCCTGTGAAGAAGGCGAATGCCAGTAAAGATTATCCTTTTTGGAAAAGGCCCAGAGCCTGTGAAGAAGGCGAATGCCTGTGAAGCTGTCGCGTTTTGCAAAAGGCCCAGAGCCTGTGAAGAAGGCGAATGCCTGCGAAGCTGTCGCGTTTTGGAAAAGGCCCAAAGCCTGTGAAGAAGGCGAATGCCTGTGAAGCTGTCGCGTTTTGGAAAAGGCCCAGAGCCTGTGAAGAAGGCGAATGCCTGTGAAGCTGTCGCATTTTGGAAAGGGCCCGGAGCCTGTGAAGAGGGCAAATGCCCGTGAAGCCTGCTTCCCCCAAGAAAGGCTCGGAGCCTGTGAAGAAGGCCAACGCCTGTGAAGCTCGCCGCCCGTGACACTCTCACGTAATAATGAGTTGGGGCTGTACACGCCCCGGAGTCCCAGGAGCGCCGGCCTCAGGCCCTGGGGCTCCCTCCCACGCCCAGTGGCAGCACTTAGCTCCGTGCTGGTGAGAAGATGTCGAAGACTAGATTAGGTGCCGGACGCTGCTTTTTCATTTGCTTTCCGAAGTTGGCTTGTTCATTCTCATTCGGAGTTTTATTGAAGTTGTTGCCGTCTTTGACTTGTGGTTCTTCGGCTTTTCACTCTCCTGCCTCGACAAGGCCTCGCGAGGGGGGCAGCCGAGCGCCCTCACGAGTGTTCCTGTCCTAGTCGTTCAAAGGTTTCGCGACCTGGGTCCATTACAGGAGCACCCCTCTAGTCCGTGCCCCACGAGCACCGCGACACGAACACAGGGCCTGGGTCGGTCGCCCTCCACGGCTAGGGCCGGGAACTATCCACGTGCGGGCACGTACCCGGAAGGCACGATAACGGAAGCAAAGCGATGATTAACAGCAATAACCCAAACACGCCCCCACGGGCCTCCACGCTACTGTCTTTTTATGCAGGAAAAAGGAAAAGAAAGAACAAATCAGGCGTAGCTCGCCTCACACCGGCCCGCAGGGAAGACTCGAGCTGCCTCCGGGGCTCAGGTAGACTCCCTCTTGCACTTCACCGAGGCGCGACAGCGGGCAGACACGCTACCACCTCCCAAGAGGTGCGACGGCGTGGAGGCCGACCGCGGCCACCGCTAGAAGAGTCGCCGCCTGAAGAAGAACCGGTGAAGCTTGGGGAACCCTGAGCGCCGCCAATCACACGAGCGATGTCCTCTCCATCATCGCCGGGGCTAGGTTCCCGGCCGCGGTCGTCGTCCTCAGGGCAGCACCCTGCGCGGCGACCATATTCCCCAAACACCCTTACGTAGAGGGTGGCATCGCCGTCAAACTTGAAGTGCAGGGTGCACCGACGGCTCAGGCCACGCGCACGGGCAAACGTCTGCCAACCACGGGTCAAGGCCAGGCTCCCGGCTGCGGAGACCTCCAGTGAAGCCCATGAGGCCCGGCTGCAGCAGCCGTCTGCCTGAAGCCAGAGGCCGCCCGGGCGCCGGCCGGGAGATCGCCGAGGAGGAAGCGAGGAAGTTGAAGCCGGGTGCTAGTCGGCTCCGCCGACCACACAACGAACTCCGGTAGCACCTCTGCAGCATGAAAGCGCGGCCTAGGGGAACGCGCGACTGAAGCGCGCCCCCTGGCCACAGCAGTCCGCTCGTCACCATGCTGTAAATCGTCTCCACGGCCGCGGGGAGCTGCCATGGTGGCCACAGGATGTTTGCGAGGGCGCCCTCGGCCGCGCTTGGGCGGGGGAGAGGCAGGCTCAACCTGGCGAGCCTTCCCCTTCTCTGCGGCCGAGAACCTCCTCGATGGGGCCATGAAGAAGAAGGAGAAGCAAGGGGAGATGAACTGGAAGGGCGCGCGCCGATCCGTACTTATAGCCGGTGAGGGCCAACCATCGGCCCCCACGATCGCAGGTAATCATGACCCGCTTTGCATGCAGGACTTGTCCAATCCGAGCAGTTGCCGAGGCGCCGTGGGGAAGTGGAGACGCCCACGTCCAATCAACCGCCATGCGGCGCCCAAGGCCGCAGGCTGTTAGGGCCCGCGGCGCTTCGCTCTTGCCCTTTCGCCTCCCTGCACGGCCAAGTCCGGGCGCGCCTTGGGCCCGGGGGCTACTATCGGCGTTCTGGGAACGGGGGTCCCCAGACTTGCCTGCCTGCGGCCTGTGGCGTGGCTCAAAAGGGGGCCCGGCATGGCCCATCTTCATCAACACAGACCCAAGACCCTCGCGAGGGGCCAAGCCTCGCGGGGCGGACGACACGGAGCTTCCTCAGGCACGGCCTCATCCGGCTGGCTCACGAGGAGGCGGAGAGATCAAGGCAGGGTACCTCACGAGGTGCCCGTGATGCAAGCCATGACGACCAAGGGTGCCAGGCGGGCGCCAGCCCGCGCAGTGTCCTCCTTTCCTCTTTGGTGCAAAGGGAGCAAGCGCAGGTGAGAGCATCAAGCAAAGGCACCCATTTCGGTGCAACGAGACCAAGACCAGTCCAACGGTAGGGAGGAAGTCATTGTGGAGCCCAAGCCAGCGTCACCACCAGAGCCTTTGGCAGGCGAGGACCAACTTTAGTCAGGATAAGTGTACCAGATGTTCCCCTTCAAAATGGCCAATTGTTGGCGCCCTTCCCGCTCAATATTTGGGAAGGGGCCCAGGGCCTTTGCCTATAAATAGGACTAGCCACCCACAGGGGAGAGGGGATCGCAATCAAGAAGGGAGAATCTAGAAGCCAAGAGAGAAACTAGCTAGGATCGGATCGAGTAGCATCGCACAAAGAGAGAGAGAGAGAGAGAGAGAGAGAGAGAGAAGGGCGACTGAACTCCTCCTAGAGTTCATCCCCCCAGCCAAGAACAGACCCTCGCGAGGCTGTTCTTCCTTGTATTACTCATCATCATCAGCCCAAGAGGCAATCCACCACACCACACACTGGAGTAGGGTATTACACCACAACGGTGGCCCAAACTAGTATAAACTCCGTGTCTCTTGTGTTGTTCTTTCCATAGCTTAGATCTTAGCGAGGCAGAGGGGTGCAGGTAGGTAGAAGGCAAAATCTCCGCGCGCACCCCAGTGTTCGAACCTCAAGGGTCTGCCGGAACCCGAAATCCGACACATGCAGTTGCTGAGGCAGCATGGGGAAGCGGAGATGCCCACGTCCAATCAACCGCCATGCGTCAATCGAGGCCACAGGCTTTTGGGGCCCGCGGTGCTCCGTACTTGGCCCTTGGCTTCACCATGAAGCCAAGCCCGAGCACACCTTGGGCCCGGGGGCTACTGTCGGTGTTCTAGGAACAGGGGTCCCCAGACTTGCCTGCCTACGGCCCGCGGCGTGGCTGAGCCTGCAGGCCATACGGCCCATCTTCACCAGCAAGCATCCAAGACCCTCGCGAGGGTCCAAGCCTCACGAGGCGGATGACACAAGACCTCCTCGGGAGTAGCCCACCTAGGCAGGCTCACGAGGAGCGGAGATATCAAGGCGGGGCAAACCTCACAAGACCCTGGTGACATGAGCCATGACGCTCGGCACCACGCGGGCGCTAGAGCGCGCAGCGTCCTTGTTTCCTCTTTGGTGCTAAGGAGGCAAGCGCAGGCGAAGAGTACCGAGGCATCAGGCAATGGTTGCTATATTGGTGCTATGAGACCAAGACCATGAGGACGGCAAGATGGAGGTCATCGTGGAGCCCAAGACGGCGTCACCACCAGAGCCTTTGGCAGGCGAAGACCACTTTTGTCAGGATAGCTTGTACTAGTTGTCCTTCAAATTAGCCCGCCATTGTTGGCTCCCTTCCCGCTCGATATTTGGGAAGAGGACCAGGGCCTATATAAGTAGAGCTAGCCACCACCGGATAGAGGAGGAGAGAGAGAGGACGAGAAAGAGGACCGGATCGAGGATCGGAGAGGGACGGATCATTCAGACCACCCACACACACACAAGCTCACCGAGCTCAAGAACACCTCAACCTCAGGAGGCTGTTCTTCCTTTGTACTGTTCATCATCGGCCCAAGAGGCAATCTACCACCACCACACTGGAGTAGGGTATTACACCACAACAATGGCCCGAACCAGTATAAATCTTGTGTCTTTCTTTGTTCGAGTTCGTCGAGTTCGTCCGCGAGATCTTAGTGAGCTAGGGCGCTGATTGGTGGGAAGGAAAGACTTCGCGCGCACCCTAGTGTTCGAACCTTAAGGGTTTAACTAAACCCCACATCCGACAAACGTAAAATGGGCTAGGGGTTATCAATGTAATGGCACGAAGAATATACAATGGAGGGATACCACGACGATATGGAGGTTATCGTCCGTAGTGATGATGAGTGGCGGTGATCTTGATGGAGATACCAAGATGATGGAGACTCATCCCTAACTAGCCGAAACACCTTAGGAAATGGAAAAACCGCGAACTCAAAATCTCAAATGTCAAATATCAAATGGTGGTAGCGGATGTGGTGGTGGTGTTGTGGAAGCTCAATGGAATTGTGAAATGGCAATGATGGGATTTGAGACGCAATGCGGAAGTGGAGGGTCAGGTGTAGGACTATACACGGTGTCGGAGTTAGAAGCACGGTCCCTAAGTAGCCTAAACACCATAGGAGACACAACTCACAACACAAACAAAATTGGGTTAGGTCGAGGTGGCGGGACTGTATGGTTGGTAAGCCTTTGCGGAAGTAGTGGTGGTGTTTGATGAAGAAGCAACCATCCCCAAGTAGCCTAGACACCTTAGTAGACTCAAATCACTCCTCAAGCAACCACTAATGCGATGGGGAACAAAATTGGTTAGGTTGCAGAAGTCGGTGGTGGTGTAGCGGATGATGTGGTGGAAGCCCTAGGCAAAGATGCCAAAATTCACAAAATTTGATGGAGTCAAAAGATGTTGGTGGTATTTTTTTTGGAAGGGGGATGTCAAGAGCTTTTCAACGAGCTAAAGAACGCGAAAATCGGACTCCGGATGAATTAGTTATGGACAAAACGGTGAAACGGGGGTGGCTGAGATGTCACGGGCCGGACATCCAGGCTCGGGGCCGGAAATCCGGGACCTGATGTCCAGAACCGTGCAGATTTGGTGCTCTAGGAGTCGGATGTCCGGCTTTTGGGGCCTGGATGTCCGGCCCGATGGCCCGGATGTCCGGCCTGTCCGGCCCGACGATTCCAGATCTCATTTGGGGCGGAAATTTTTGAATTGGGGGCAGAAATTGATGATTTTAGGGGCAAAACTGGAGAGATTTCGTGGATGGAAAGAGGGGAAACTTGGGGATATGCTAGATCCACCCGAAACCAAGCAAATCCATGGATCAAATGCAACAAAACTTCGTCAAACCAACAAATCACAAAAAAATTGGGGGATATTTTTTGTGGGGATTTTCGAAATTGGGGAAGAACACAACAAAATTAGGCTAGAAAACAAAGAGGGGAGGCTCCGAAATCATGATCAACATGGCTCATGATACCAAGATGATGTAGGGTGGAAATCCTAGGGGTCGATCTTTCATGAAAGGAGCGGATCCCCGCGATGAACACGAAGAACATGAGGGGAAAACACGAGAGGAAATCACAAAGGGGCACAAAGAGGAACACTCAAACCAACAAGATTAAGTCACACATGTGCTAGATCCTCGAAACACAAAGAGATACCAGATCCGAATCCAACAAAGGACGATACATAGGGTAACCGGTTCTTCTCCGTGAGGAGGTCTTAATGGGGCCGCCCAAGTGGGGTCTTGAATCCAAGGTGGATCTTCTTCGAACAGGGTCCGCGGTCTCTCTCAAGGAGTAGATCCGTATGGATGAGCGAAGCTCTATCTCTCAAATGAGCTATCACAACGCTAACCCTAACTAGAAGGAGGTGGAGGAGTATATATAGTCTAGAGCCACGAAGGGGTAAGTGAGGAGGGGATACATGGGCCTTTGGCCCGGTTAGGCACGCAGGTGCCGAACGTCCGGGCTAGGGGCCGGATGTCCGGGGCTTCGGGACGAGCCGGATGTCCGGGGTCGCGGCCAGATGTCCGGGCTGAACTAGAGGTTCAGCTGCTCTCTGGATACGTCGGTGCCGGATTTCCGGGGGAGATGCCGGATGTCCGGGCTGTCGGGAGGCGTCGGATGTCCGGGGTTGGCGCCGGATGTCCGACCACTGAGGCTTGTTCGACCGACTGTTGGTGCAGCAGTTGGGCGGCTGCATAGGCGCCGGATGTCCGGCCTCTGGCCCGGAGGTCCGGCCGCTGTAGCTTCAGAAACTCCGTCTTCTTCCATCGTTGCTTCCAGGCTTCCCTCGCGGATGGTGTAGTTGTTCCTTGGCGCTTGCACTCCTCCTCGTCGTCCGTAGTGTTCCGACAATACAATGCATGCACATGAGTGGAGTGTCAAGTAGTATACCATCCTCGAAGGGGTCAAGTGAGCACATTTATAGGAGATGATTCACCTTTGTGTTTGTGAAGTAGATGTCGCACGTGTCACCCGCTGAACGGAATCTTGACATGGTGATGTCCATGGGATGCTCCGCATCACGCCACTAAGGGTAAGCCTGAGGGTGATCTTAATCCTACACAGCAGGAAGCTTTTGAGAACATGAATAACCCTCTTCAAAGCCGCCCTACTGAGTGTTCTTGACGATTCCATTTTGGATTCATATATGTCGTTTGATAGCAGCAAAGACATGTGGGTTGCGCTCGAGGCCACGTTTGGGGCCTCGGGCACTGGCAACGAGTTGTATGTCATGGAGCAATTCTGTGACTGCAAGATGACTGATGAGTGCTCTGTTGTTTGGCGGACTCATGAGATACAGTCACTCGCTAAGGAACTTGAGTACTTTAAGTCGTTGTTGCCAGATAAATTTGTTGCTGGGACCATCATTGCCAAGCTTCCACCTTTGTGGAACAATTTTGCTACTTCTCTGAAAAACAAGAGACATGAGTTTTCCGTTTCAGATCTCATTAGCACTCTTGATTTTGAAGAGAAAGCGAGGGCAAAAGACAAACATGCTCAGGTCGTTGAGGGAGCATCTAGTGCCCACATGGTACACGAGAAGAACTTCCAGCCCAACCAGCCCCAAAACAACAAGAACAAATCTCAGGGGAAAGGCAAGTTTGATGCAAAGAATAAGCCGTCACAGTCTACCAACTTCAAGAAGAATTCTCATAACGGGAAGGGACACAAACCTCAATTTTGGTAGCACCGCACAAAATTATATGGCTGCATCTACCTACTGTCAGCTAACCTCATGGTGTTCCAGGTATTCCTACATTCGTAACTAGGTACAATGACCACCGCAAGATGAAATAAGCTTATTTGTACATTGACTTGCTGATTGTAGTAAGGAACGATCCTGTCATGTGTGGAGGAGCAAACAAGTAGTGCAGCCAAAGGTGGAAATGAACTAAGGACTTATGAAATTATATATAATCTTCCTCAGGCAGGTGAGTATCCACTTCGCCCAGATGATCGTGTTTTGTCTTGGCGAGCCATTGATATGTGCTACTGTTCTGCATCACCGTTTAAGTATAGCTATTGTTTTCCTATCTTTGCAGATTCAGGACAATGAAGATGATTTCAGGGGAACTGCACAATATGGACTGATGTTGAGTCATCTCTATTACCTCATGTGTTTGCTGCAAATGTGTCAGCATCAATTGCAAGATGAGGCAGCTAGCTAGCTGTGGAGTTGCCAACATGCTCAAAGTTCTTGCAACATTGAGAAGAAACAAGCATGCCTAGGAAATTAATGCGTGCGTAGGGAGGCCCTTTGCCCAGAGAAGCATTGACCGATTTTCTTTATTTCCACACCTTCTCACAGCTTTGTATTGGTTATAGTATGGTGAATCATTGAGATGCATAAACATGCTAAACTTGTGTTCTTCTGAATGTTAGTATGCATACTATATCTTCTGAAGCTTAGTTTAATGTGAATGTTGACTAGCATGTGAACCTTCACAATCTAGTAAGTATATTGTAGGCCTGTTATTTGACACCTCA
Organism: Triticum urartu; assembly: GCF_003073215.2. NCBI lineage: Eukaryota > Viridiplantae > Streptophyta > Magnoliopsida > Poales > Poaceae > Triticum > Triticum urartu. The sequence goes on along the minus strand of NC_053023.1, from coordinate 533,673,574 downwards.
CTTTGCCGTGCTATGGGACTAGTGTGAGTGTCTACATCCAGTACCGCATCCTCTAATTTGGTGGATGCCAAGTTGAAAAAGGTTACCGATGAGTACCATAAGCTGGAGGCGTCTCTTTTTTCTTTCGAATGGGCAATAAGCTGGAGAGTGTCTCGGGCTGCCTCTAGCACAAGGCCCACCAGTATGAAACATGGGCAGCCGACTGGGCCGATACAAAAGCCTGTCCATCTTAAAGCCCATTTGTTTTTGTTTTTCGTGAGGAGAAACCCATATTTCTTGAAGAGGGGGCGTTCCTAGAAAAACTCTCCTTCCTCCTCTCTTCCACTTATACTGCAGCTCGCTCTCCCGCTTCCGTCTCCCCCCCATTCCCCCCCCCCCCCCCCCTCTTCCTCACTCGTCCAGAAAACCCCCGCTCACCTTCTTCCTCACTCGTACAGAAAACGCCTCCTCCTCTTCTTCCACTCGTACAGAAAACCCCCAGCCCTCCTTCTTCCCTACTCGCACTGCCACTAGGCTCGTCTCTGGCTACTCTGCTCAAACCTGTGAGCTCGGTGCGACGCCCGCAAGGAAAATGGAGTTGGCTGGCCCCACCACCAAGAAGATGAGGCTCCCACCAGCGGCAACGCCGGTTGTAGATCCCGCACCCGGCAGCACGGGGAGAAGCGGTGAGCCCCCCCACCCACCCACCCGGATCTCAGGAACCGATAGAATCTCCATTCGACCACATCAGCGATCTCCCAGATGTCATCCTCGAGGAGATCATCTCACTTCTCCCCACCAAGGATTGCTGCTGCACACAAGTCCTCTCAACTCGGTGATGCCCGATATGGCGCACCGCGCCCCTCAATCTCGATTGACGTCAGATTTCTGTCCTTCATGAATTTGATCTCCTTAGATCCATCGTCTCCTCTCACCAACAGGGCCCTGTTCAGTGCCTCAGCATCCCGACACACTACCTGCTGTCCATACCCTGCACGGTGGACGCTTGGCTGACATCCCGTGAATTCGGAAAATTCCAACAGTTTGAGTTGTACCATTACCATGAAAGTCTCGTACCACGATCACACCAAGTGCCCACACCACCGTTGTCCATCTTGCGGTTTTCCTCCTCTCTCCACACCGCCACCTTCACCTGGTGCCATCTACCATACGATCTGGTACAAATGCTTCGACTCCCGCTGCTAAAAAAACATTCGCTTGTGGTGGTTTATCTGTCCAACGCCTCACTCCACAGCATCACCCACTCCAGTTGCCCTGCCCTGGAGCGCTTGCTAATTGTTTTGGGAACAGAAATCCCTATCAGTTGTGTCCAAATAAAGTCACCTCACCTTAAAAGCATTGGTATTTGTTTTGAAGGACAACAGCTCATCATTGAAGATGCCCCTTCACTTCAAAGGTTGCTCTTTGATGATTGTTATAAACCTTCGCAAATAACTTTCATCTCTGCGCCCAAACTGGAGACCTTGGGTGTAATTCGTGATCCATTTAATGATCACAGGAAGTTGGTGTTTGGCTCCTCACTTTTTCAGGTACCGTATATTATCATCTACACATTTGTAATCATAAGCTGCATTTTTCATTTGTGCGGATAACTTTTATATCATCTTCGAGTACACTTTGGGTACTAATATTATGTCATATGCTCAACGAAGAGTTCGTCCATGGATAGCCTATCAATGCTGCTGGATTCTGTCAAGATCTTATATATCAGAATGTTTAGTTTTGATCTGAACATAATTATTGGCTTGCTACGATGCTTTCATTCTCTGGAGCATTTATATATAAAGGTGATGATTTCATGCACATTGAAAGCCAGTATATGTTGTACTAGAATTAACCATTCAGCTGTCGCTCTTTCGACCTACTCTTTTTTTAGACCTTAACTGTTTTCAATCTTCATGTCTACTTAGGCACTGCTACCACATGGAGAAAAACGTATAACCAATCGGTGGCGTAATAAGCACCAGGATTTTCTCAGTTCTCATGACATTCGTTTGAGGACAATAACGATGGATGGATATGCATCCAACCAGGCAAATAGAAGCTTTGTCACGTTCTTCCTATTGAATGCGAGGTTACTATTGTCCATGAGGCTTAAGTTTTTCGTAAAGAGATTTCTCACAGACGGACATGTTGAACAGCAAAAAAAGAAGTTTCAAGTGGACAAATGGGCTTCTGAACGTGCTCGGCTTCTATTTACAGCAACTTGTAGTCATCCTCCAATAAATTTTTTGCACGCGATGTTGATTTTATGGATCAGACCGATCCATTTGTTTGTGACTGCGAAAAAGAGTGGTTGGATTAGATGTTATGTTCAATCTGGGTCTTGTCTGAATTTGATGAACAATTAATCCTTGGGCTTTTTGTACTATTTGTAAGATTCAATTACATGTTGTTGCCCTCGTACTCCCTCCGCCTGCCACTACACTACAGCACCTTCCACTGCTCCGGTTCGTTCCTGTCCGAGGCCTTGCCGTCGTTCTCCACCTTGGTTTGCTCACTGTGCCCGTCACCGTCTGGCATTGTCAACATGGTCAACAACTAAGAGGAATCAGGAGATGACTGTACATGGAGGGGCTGACAGTAGGGACCCACCAGGGTCATTGCATTACGCAAGAAGGTGCCTCATTATTACTCCTACAAGCCAAAAAACTTCCTCCTAATTGTTTGACAACTAGGTCCCATGCCATTGTCAATGTAGTCAATAAACGAGAAAATTACACAACGAGCAGATAACACCAGGGACGCAGCTGCTCGCCGATTTGTTTTTTAGTTTTAGAGACGGAGCTCAACCGCGCGCTGTGCGGGGGTTATGCCCATCTAGCCCATGCTACGCTTTTATTTAAGCACATGACGAGCCCAGTTGATATCTTTTTTCTTTTTGAAAATGGCTAGCCCAGTTCTTTTTTTTGGAGAATACCCAACCGAGGCGTACTTACTTTTCTCGGCCCTGCTGGGTCACAAATCTTTCAAGACGAGGAGGGATGTAAGTAGTAAGAAATTGGCTTCCCCAGAAATGGTCTATAAGTTGTAAGAAATGGGCTGTAAATTTTTAAACCAAAGCCAACCGGCAATTACATTAAAATATCATTTTTTCTGGATTTCTCTACTCTTATAAAAAGCAAAGTTGGTGATGATGGTGTGCGTGCCATCCTGCAATATAGGCCGTCCGATCTATATCTAACGGATAGGAAGGAAACTATGACAATTTACCCGCACTCCTCTCCACATTTGCCGATACGGCCTTCCCTCGTTCATCCTTTTCTCCTACAAGATAAACTACTCATACAAATGCATCTTCATGTTCCGTGCAATGCACGGGCATCTTGCTAGTAAATATTTTAAATTTCATTCATTTTTTGGCAGAGAATTTTTTTAATTTTATTTTGATATAATTTTTTTAAAATTATTTTTAACGTGACTCAATATTTCGTGATTCAAAGAGTTCGGACCCCACCGAAATAGGAAAATTTTCGTTGAATTTCTTAGCAGTGCCCAGAATATATGGTATGTAATGCTAATAAAAAGTATATGGGCTTCAAAATATCCTTAAGAATTAGCAAATGGGCTGTAAATTATTGAAAATAATGGCTAATGGGATGTATGCTATTTTCCACAAATTTGGAGGCTGACTTCCGCGCCTACTAGGTTGATGATGACGCTGTCCTAAAAAAATTGACGTGTACGCAAGGCTTTGTCAACTTAGTCAACACAGAGCAGTGACTGTTGGATGTCCATCCGACGGTCGCCGTGCTTCTTCAATCTCTGATCTTCCTGCTCCAGCCGCCCAAACCAACGCCGGCGGGACTGCCTGCTCCCTCCTCCCGTGGGCGGCCGTGCTACCGCCAGGCCATCCCTCTACCCACCCACACATCCTGTTATTTTCCGGCAATGTCAGCCTCACCCCGCAGCTGACCAGTCTGCGCTCATACTCCCCTCAGCATGGGAATCCATTGCCGCATCTTCCCCGGCTCCGTGTCGTTCCCTTCCTAGGCCTTGCCCTGGTGCTCTCGGCACGACACGGTCAACGTGGTCAACAAACGACATCCATCGGAAGTGGACGGTACATGGAGAGGCTGACAGCTGGGTCTACGGACGCACACAAGAAAATGCCTCCTTATTACGCGCAAAATAATGATTCCCCCACCTGATAGTTGGGACCCACCAGAAGGGCCTCTATATTTCACGAAAAAACAATCCCCCCGCTAACAGCTCGAACCCACCAACTATATCTTCGCACGTAAGGAAGTGCCTCCTTATTACGCACAAAAAAATGAATACTCCCCCTACTAGCTGGGACCCACCATAGTGTGAGGCTGACTTGTGGGCCTACTAAGTTGACTGGGGTGGAGGGCTTTGTCAACTTGGTCAATATAAACGATTCTAGCTCAAGTGACCGTACGATGTCCATCCAACGGCCGTAGTGCTTCTTCAACCTCTGGTCTTCTTGCTCCAGCCGCCCAAACCAGCGTCGGTCGTGCCGCATGCTCCTGCCTGCCATGGCCGGTTGTGCTGCCGCGGAGGCCTCACCGCCCACTACTATTCCCACCGCTGGCCAGGCCCTGCGATGACGGCAGCCTCACACCGCAGCCGAACCAGTGAACCCTATTACTCCTCTCCGTGTGGGCATCCACTATCGCGTCTTCGCCGGATCCGCGTCGTCCCCTTCCTAGGCCTCGCCGTCGTCCACTTCCCTGGTGCTCTCGGCGCGACATGGTCAAGGAACGACTTCCATTGGAAGAGTATTGTACATGTAGAGGCTGACAGCTGGGTCCATGGCCGCAGCAAGGAAGTGCCTCCTTATTACGCGGAAAATAATGATTCCTCTACCTGACAGTAGGGACCCACCGGACGGGCCACCGTATTTTGTGAAAAAAAGTTTGCCCCCTGACTGCTGGAACCCACTGGCTACATCTTCGCATGCAACGAAGTGCCTGATAGTCGGGGCCCACCTGGTCGAAGCGTACGTAGCATTGTCATTCTGCTCCCGAACGTGTACGTACATACGATCGGTTGGTCTGCAGGCTGCAGCGATGAACCATGGCCGTGTAAGGAAGGGTACGTGTCGTAGTATAGGCGCGCACGTGTCGTAGTAGAGGCACGCACATAGCATGTACATGTACATACAACCAGCATGCAGTAAAGTAAATACGACCACGTACGTACATACGGGTGGGGTCTCGAACGCCTACTCGCGCATATGTACGGCCAAGGCTCGTGTACATGGCTGGGTCGGAACGGAGAAACTGCGTCGTCGTGTTCATCAGGAGCCAACCAACTTGGACGGAATAGCCGGTCGTAACGAGGCCTGGTGTACCGCAGAACGGAGGAAACGGCCTTGTGTTCGATCGGCCACGGTCGAAACGGGGTCCTGTTCATCGAGAGGGGTCTGGTGTACCGCAAAACAGAGGAAACGGACTTGTGTTGGAGTGCTACGGTCGAAATGGGGGTCTTGTTCATCAGGAGGGATGTGGCGTATAGAAAAACGGGACTCCATAGGATATTGTTCATCTCCACCGTCGACCTCCTCCAGCCTCCACGGGCTACTATTCATCCACCATCGACCTCCTCCAGCCTCCACCTGTGACTGTTCATCCACGGGCTCCTGTTCATCCTGTTGAGAAACACAGTATTTCAAAAAAATTCCTACGATCACGCAAGATCTATCTAGGAGATGCATAGCAACAAGAGGGGAAAGTGTGTCTACGTACCCTCGTAGACCGAAAGCGGAAGCATTTAGTAATGCGGTTGATATAGTCGAACGTCTTCGAGATCCAAACGATCAAGTACCGAATGCACAGCACCTCCGTGATCTGCACACGTTCATCTCGTTGACGTCCCTCGTACTCTTGATCCAGTTGAGGCCGAGGGTGAGTTCCGTCAGTACAACGGCATGTTTATGGTGATGATGAAGTTTGCTACCTCTTGAGCACTGCGTTGGTTTTCCCTTGAAGAGGAAAGGGTGATGCAGCAAAGTAGCGGAAGTGTTTCCCTCAGCTTTCGAGAACCAAGGTATCAATCCAGTAGGAGGCCACGCACGAGGGTCTCGCACCTACACAAACAAATAAAATCCTCGCAACCAACACAATAAAGGGGTTGTCAATCCCTTCACAGTCACTTACGAAAGTGAGATATGATAGATATGATAAGATAATTTTTTTGGTATTTTTATGATAAAGATGCAAAGTAAAGAAAGCAAAATAAAAGGAAAAGGAAATAGCTTGTTGATGGAAGATTAATATGATGGAAAATAGGCCCAGGGGCCATAGGTTTCACTAGTGGCTTCTCTCAAGAGCATAAGTATTACGGTGGGTAAACAAATTACTGTTGAGCAATTGACAGAATTGAGCATAGTTATGAGAATATCTAGATATGATCATGTATATAGGCATCACGTCCAAGACAAGTAGACCGACTCCTGCCTGCATATACTACTATTACTCCACACATCGACTGCTATCCAGCGTGCATCTAGAGTATTAAGTTCAAAAGAACAGAGTAACACTTAATAGGTTAGTCCCAAAAATAATATAAAAGTGTATAATAAAGCCCAATAATGTCCAAAACAGGATATAATATAGCATGGAACAATCAAAAATTATAGATACATTGGAGACGTATCAAAGTTACCGACGCAGGGCTTCGCCTAAGCACTACGACAATATGACTGAGGTGTAAAACTATGGAGGGGGGCACCGCACACGGGTAAAGATTAACTTGTGTGTCTATGGAGTGCCCCCTCCCCCGTATATAAAGGAGGGGAGGAGGAGGAGGACCGGCCACAAAGGGCGCGCCCAAGGGGGGAATCCAACTCCTAGTAGGAGTTGGTTTCCCCCTTTCCTAGTCCAAGTAGGAGAAGGAAGGAGAGGAAGAAGAGAACGAAAGGGGGCCGGTCCCCCTAGCACTAGTCCAATTCGGTTTGGGCTAGGGGGCGTGTGCCACACCTTGGCTTGCCTCCTATCTTCCACCATTAGGCCCATGAGGCCCAATAACATCCCGGGGGCACTACAAAAAAATACACTTCCGTTAATACGTTGGGCCGTTTTCATAGCGTCATCAAATACGGTCGATTAACGACGGCCCGTTATGGTCGGCCCATGAATGGTCGATTTCAACTCTAGCCCATTTACGGCCATAATGTGGTCCGTTATTGGCCCATGTTTGGCCAACCAATCATACGGCCTGTAGAAGGCCCATTGATGATACGGCCCGTAGAAGGCCCATTGTGTCTACAGCCCGTATAAGGCCCATTGTTTCTACGCCCCGTAGAAGGCCAATTGTTTCTACGGCCCTTAGAAGGCCCATTGTTTCTACGGCCCATAGGAGGCCCATGTTAACTACAGTAAACATGTAGCCCATGGTTAATGTGGCCTAGTTTTAAAAAATAGGTTATTGCGGCCACTAGCAAACCGCGGAAAAGGAATTGCACTGACTACAAGAAAAAAAAATAAACAAGACAATAAGGAAATAAATAAGCAAGCAACTTATGATAGGCTATCACGGCTATTACACATATTACATCCACTAGGCATCAAAGTTCGCCACCAGTGCAAATATAGGGAACAAAGCAGCATATAAACACCGCAGCAAAACAAGTCCAGAACTAAAGCCACTTCAGAAGAGCTCAAGAAACAATATCCTTGGTACCCATGATGCTGGCAAGATGCTTAGCAAGCTTATTAACTTTCTCTTGTTTGGCTCTTAAATCCTCCAGCACTTGCTGTTGCACCAGAAAGTATGCATCTGAATTCTGTAGGGACTTCCTCAGTCCTTCGGCTTCCTGTCGCATAACATCTGATCGATGTCTTTCAACTTGAAGTTGAGACTCAAGAAGATGAACTGATTCAGGCAGCGAGTTCGAAGAGCTGGTGCCAGCAGTAGTAGCCAGTAACTCGAACACTACATCAAGACCGGACTTTGGGGTTGTCTCAGTGACTTCAATATAGTTTTTATCAGCTTTCTTGGAGACCAACAGGGATGTCTCACTATCTTGAACCTTATCTGCATTACTTCCTTTACCATTGCACAACGGGGTACTCTTATCCAATATTTTATCCGCATTCTAAAAGAGAAACGAACAAACACATCACATGTTTACAATGTAGTATATGAAACTCATTTTGGTAAACCAGTTCAGTAGTAAGGTGGACAAGATAACAGCATGAAACAAACATATATCTATGTAGTATGGTCACTGTATGGTATATATCATTCTAGTTTATGTTGCCAAATCAAGATAGATACAGTTTGAATCATTTCTATTTAAGACAAAGCAGCATAGACAGAATATAAGTGTGGGAAACTACACATCAATAACAACACTTGTAATGAGCATGGCATGAGAACATAACTATTTATTCAATTGAAACTAAAATCAACATAGAGCAAGTTACAACAGCAAACACGTTAAAGAAACAGGTTTAAAACATACCTGTTGCACCATTGGAGTTTCAATTGCAACCTTGAAATTTGAAATTAGTTGGTATGAGTAAATACAGTGATGCAAGAGCAAAGTAGTATGAACCATAGCTACGGAACCTGACCTAAGAACAATTCTTCTTCTGCTTTAAGGCTTGACTTGGATTCGGAGTGGTGGTCCTCGTGCTTTGGGCACTGCAGTTGCCTTACTAACTACTCATGTTTTGGTGCTCTAAGGTGGAGACGGTGTTGTGTCAACGGGAACTGGGTTACTATCTGTTGAGAACAATTCACATATATGATGCCTGGCTAAACAAGATGGCATTGCATGATTCACATATACAATAAAGAAACTAAACAGATGGCATTGACACAAAGCATATCTAAACTAAGCAGATGATATCTTTGATGTATACAGTAAGCAATGCAAGGCACCATATGCATGATATTACCAACATCAGCATGCCAAGTTAGAGCGAAGACCTCATGGGGTAAATAGGAGTGGTCTTCTTCTTCTGAATCCCCCTCAGAACAGTTATCTTCCTCTTGATTACGATCCGAAATGGGTGGAGGGGGGCTGCCTTTGCGCCCATCATGGAGCGACGTCTGCATGAAATTTTATTGCCACGCAAGGCTTGTCTCTTTTCCTCTACATGTTCGGTTCCATTGTGTACAATAACTGACATGCATAGGAATAAAACATAGTGAGATTATGTAAGGAGTGCATGCACAAATCCAGAGTGATGGTAGCAAACTGTGGATAGACCCAAAACCAATGATAGCAAGAAGATAATAGCTTTAGTTAAAATTACAGATAATGGCTCCTTTAATGTTTGTTTGCACCAAACATGAAACTCATAGTAGACACCCGAGATTAACCAGATAGCAGACAGATAGTACTGATTGCTACCCCAATATGTACCCCACAACCATTTAAAAACTCAAGTTTTAGCATAAGTTTGGACCTGACTCGGAGTCTAATAGGTGAGCACGACGATAAAGTAGCATGTCATCATATTAAGCGATGCATAACGTAAGCAGACACAGAAGAGTGTGACCTCTCTTGCGGACCCTTGTAGTCCTCAAGGTCATCTGCTAAGTTGATGATGGTAATGGAGTTGTCGTGGCTGCCGGCGGTGGGGAAGAAGATCTGAGGTGGCAAAAGATAGTCTAGAGAGCGGATCCCTGCTGTGGTGAACCCTTCCGTCCTTGGAGCAGCTGAGCTGGTGTAACACCCACAATGCGGCTATATCTCCCACGTGTCGGGGCACGACCTAGAGGCATAGCCGCATGGTAGGTTTGTCGCAAGAGGGGTAATCTTCACACAATCCCATGTACAAAATGGAAAGGGATAAAGAGTTGGCTTACAATCGCCACTTCATACAAATACAAGTTAAACATACATCATCAAGTTAAACATACATCATCTAGAATACAATCAAGGTCCGACTATGGAACCAATATAAAAGAAGACAACCCCAATTGCTAGATCCCCGATCGTCCCAACTGGGCACCACTACTAATCAACTGGAAACAAAACAACACAACGAACACGATCTTCATCGAGCTCCCACTTGAGCTCTGTTGCGTCACCTGCACTAGTATATTCGGCACCTACAACTGTTTGGAAGTATATGTGACTCACGAGGACTCAGCAATCTCACACCCGCGAGATCAAGACTATTTAAGCTTATGGGTAGGAAAGGGTAGTGAGGTGGAGCTGTAGCAAGCACTAAGCATATATGGTGGCTAACTTATGCAAATAAGAGCGAGAAGAGAAGCAACGCAACGGTCGTGAAACTATAAATGATCAAGAAGTGATCCTGAAGCTACTTACGTCCAAACATAACACAAGAACCGTGTTCACTTCCCGGACTCCACCGAGAAGAGACCATCACGGCAACACACGCGGTTGATGGATTTTAATTAAGTTAAGTGTCAAGTTCTCTACAACCGGACATTAACAAATTCCCATCTTCCCATAACCACGGTCACGGCTTTCAAAAGTTCAAACCCTGTAGGGGTGTCCCAACTTAGCCCATCAGAAGCTCTCACGGTCAACGAAGGATATTCCTTCTCCCGAGAAGACCCGATCAGTCTCGGAATCCCGGTTACAAGACATTTCGACAATGGTAAAAGAAGACCAGCAAAGCCACCCGATGTGCCGACAATCCCGATAGGAGTCGCACGTATCTCGTTCTCAGGGCAACACCGGATGAGACTAGGTACGAGTAAAACCAAACCTCAAGTTTCCCCGAGGTGGCCCCGCAGGCAGCTCGGTTCGGACCAACACTTAGAGAAGCACTGGCCTGAGGGGGTTAAAATAAAGATGACCCTTGGGTTGGCCGACCCAATGGAAGGGTAATAGGTTGTTAGGCAAATGTAAAACCAAGGTTGGGCCTTGCTCGAGGAGTTTTATTCAAAGTGAACTGTCAAGGGGTCCCCAAAACACCCAACCGTGTAAGGAACGCAAAATCAAGGAACATAACACCTATATGATGGAAACTAGGGCCGAAAGAGTGGAACAAAACACCAGGCATAAGGCCGAGCCTTCCACCCTTTACCAAGTATATAGATGCATTAATTAAATAAGAGATATCGTGATATCCCAACATATCCATGTTCCAACATGGAACAAACCTCAACTTCACCTGCAACTAGCGACGCTATAAGAGGGGTTGAGCAAAGCAGTAACATAGCCAAACGTTTGCTAGGAAAGGAGGGTTAGAGGCTTGACATGGCAATATGGGAGGCATGATATAGCAAGTGGTGGGTATCATGGCATGGCAATAGAGCGAACAACTAGCAAGCAAAGATAGAAGTGATTTTGAGGGTATGGTCATCTTGCCTGAGATCCCGCAAGGAAGAAGAATGAGTCCATGAAGAAGACAAACGGACGAATTCGAACAAATCCTCACAAACACGACGTTATCGGAACTAACCCGAAGAAGCAACACCGGAAAGAAGCAAACAACATAGTAAACAACCATCAGATAAGCATGGCATGATGCACAACCAAGTATGATGCCTATCCGGTTTAATGAAGCATGGCATGGCAATATGCACAAACAATACTACAAATTAAGTGGAGTTCAATATGCAACGAGTTGCATATTGACGGAACACCACATTCAAGTTATTTAGTTCGATCTCATTTATGTGCCCAACAATATTAAATGTTGATTAACATGGCAAGAGGTGAATCATAATTAAACTAACTATCTAGTCAAGTTTAAATGAGGCCGGAAATAACAAACAACAATTCCGGAAAATCCTCATGTGCATAGTTTAGGTTTGGTACTGTTCTTCCCTAAGGCATATTTTAGAGTTGTTAAACATGCAAGAGGAGTGCACCATGTTAAACTAGGCATTTTTCTACCCCATTTACATATTAAGTTTGTTAAGTTTGGAGCTACGGTTATTTAGTTATGAAATAAAGCATTTTAACATGGCATAGGAGCAAATTTAACCAAACAGCATTTTAAACATTTTTAAACATGCATGAAAGTTGGATATTATGAAACTAGATGAAAAAATAAGCATTTTACATATTTAAATTATTTTAATCTGATGAACGGTTGTGGAGTTATTATATGCATGATATTAAGGGGGTTTTCTCCAAAACAGTAAATCACTAGAAAAAAACCTAAAATCACAGCACGGGAAAAAAGGTCTACAGGCTCACCCATGGGCTTCGGCCTGTTTGAAGAGAGGCTTGGCAGGCCAGACGGATCTGGCGAAGAGGAGCTGGGCCTTGGCGCGTGGCTGGAGAGGAGCTCGACCCGCTCGGGCAGGTTGACGATGCGGTTAACGCGCGCGCGGTTGCCTGGCATCGCTCGATGCAGAGGCAGCAGACAGAGGAGGTAAGACACAGGACGGCTTGCGGCAGGGCCGGCAGGCGCGAGAAGCGGCTGGTCGCCGACGCGGTGCAGCAGCGGTGGAGCAGATCTTGCCAGAGAAGAGGTTGCGGACGGAGGAGCTAGTACCTGAAGAAAAATTGGTGGCGCGGCGGTTTCAGAGAGGATGAGACTTGGGAGAAGAAAAGGGAGACTGGGAGACGGAAGGAAGAGGAGGCATGGGGCAGCCCGGACCTGCTGCTGGTACGGTAGCTCGCCGACAAGGGCTCGAGGTGCGACGGCGTTGGTCATAGGCAGAGGCACCAAATGGAGTTGCGGCTTGCTCCTGATCGGAGAGAGAAAAACAGAACGATGAGCGAGGGAAAAGAAAATAGGGGAGAAGGAGGGAAAAGAGGGCAGCGCGGGAACGACGGCATGACCTAGGCCTCTTGTCGTCTCGCACGAACGGGAGACGGAGACTGGCCAGCTCGGGAGCATCTGCGGGTGCTCGAGACGGAGGGGCGCCAAGGAAGGAGGGGGCTTGCGGGAGCTGCAGGGGCACCTCTTGGACGTCGGATCTCCATCCGAGGGTCCAGATGGATGGATCTGGAGATTGGGTGGTAGCTGAACGAGCACGAAAGGTGGTTGTGGGTGGCTCGATGCTGAAAACGAGTGTCGGTGTCAAAACCGGCGGATCTCGGGTAGGGGGTCCCGAACTGTGCGTCTCAGGTGGATGGTAACAGGAGGTAGGGGACACGATGTTTACCCTGGTTCGGGCCCTCTTGATGGAGGTAATACCCTACGTCCTGCTTGATTGTTCTTGATAATATGAGTGGTACAAGAGTTGATCTACCACGAGATCAGAGAGGCTAAACCCTAGAAACTAGCCTATGGTATGATTGTTGTTGGTCCTACGGACTAAACCCTCCGGTTTATATAGACACCGGAGGGGGCTAGGGTTACACAGAGTCGGTTACAAGGAAGGAGATCTACATATCCGTACTGCCAAGCTTGCCTTCCACGCCAAGGAGAATCCCATCCGGACATGGGACGAAGTCTTCAATCTTGTATCTTCATAGTCCAACAGTGCGACAAAAGGATATAGTTCGGCTGTCCGGATACCCCCTAATCCAGGACTCCCTCAGTAGCCCCCGAACCAGGCTTCAATGACGATGAGTCCGGCGCGCAGATTGTCTTCGGCATTGCAAGGCGGGTTCTTCTTGAAACTCTGAGTACCTGTTAAATAGTGTCCGGCTTCTCGTAAATGTTGCGCTTCTTGGCTTCTACGTCCAATAATGGCCATCTTTCACGTGTCAAGCGAATGTGAGGAGCCAGGGTGTTTTTACATTTACCATCACATCTATGTGAATGAACTGTGTATTAAAGAGACGAGGATCCTCAGACCCAAACTACACCATCCCCCCTCAGCGAGCAGTCATCGGAGCGCGCCCGAAAAAATCCATCCCAACATGGCCGTCCAGCGCAGCTCCTCCTCTCGCTCCCGCAGCCCCAAGACCAAGGATTGGGAGAAGTGTTTCGTCCCGCACAGCCAATTAGTAAAGCTACAGACCCAGGGATTCCTCCCTCCAGCGTATATGGTCCCGGTTCGAGCCGGTCTTGCCACTTATAATGGCGGGGAGCAAGCGGAGAGCTTTCCCAACCCCTCCAAAGGAGAGCAGGTATGCCTTGTCCCTTATTTGTTAAGGGGACTCGGATTTCCAATCCATCCATTTCTCTGAGGGCTCCTAGAGTTCTACGGCCTCCAGTTGCACCACCTCACCCCTGGCTCCATACTGCACATCGCTGGTTACGTAGCCCTTTGCGAGCTGTTTCTGGGTTGCAAAGCTCATTTCGTGTTGTGGAAGAAGTTGTTCTGCCTTGTGCCCCGTACACAGAGGGGATCAATATATCAAGTGGGCGGAGCTGAAGTATGGCGCATCGCCGGGACCGGATACCTATCCGGTACCCTGAAGAAGATGTCCGAGGACTGGCCTTCGGAGTGGTTTTATATGGAGGATGTTCCTCTCCCGGATCCTATCCGGATTGGTCTTCCTAAGTTCGACAACGCCCCTTTGAAGAAACGCTTAAGCTGGCGCCCGCGGAGCCCACAGGAAGAAGATGGTAGAGACGTATTTTATCTGATGGGCCGGATAAAGTTGCTAGCCAAATCAGGACTGACCATAACCGAGGTTGTGGCAATATGCATTATGCGGGGGGTGCAACCACTTCAATATCGAGGCCACCCCATGTGGCACTTCAACAGGGAAGATGATGCCACTCGCTGCGGGTGCAAGGGACCGGACTCAGTTGCTGCTCTAGCAAAAATTCTATCTGATCTGTATAAGGGGGAAGAAGAGGAGTTCCTCCGCATCAAGCCACGGGATGCATTCTCCATGAACAACCCTCGAAGCTGGGTGAGTTTCTGCTCTCTTTACTTCCATCCTACCCTTGTTTTCATGATAAATATTTACCTTGCCGTTTCATCGTAGGAACTGCGTAAGGCGGTAGCGGAGATCAATAGCCCACCTCCACAACCGGAGGATCCTGAACGGGTCCTCAACCTCGGCCTCAAAGAGGATCCGGACATATTCGTGGAGCTGATTGATAGGATTTTCTATCAGCTAAGCTGTGATGACACCATGGTGGCCATTATAGCCGACTACCCTGGGCTACTCCCAGCCTCGCAGGTAAATGAGACCGGAGTCCCAACCTTTGAAAAGGATTTCCTTTTATGCACTTCACCAACCGTATACAAACGGTGTTTTATAGGGAAGGCCCTCGGGACGCCATGTCGAGCCCGCGGCGACTCGCAACAAGGGGTTTCAAAGCCGGACAGGCTAAAAAGGAAGGCGGTCCGGACGGAGACGGCGGTGCAGAGGTATGATGCAACACCTCACTCCGTGGTTGTCGTATTTAAAAACATAATAACACCCGTGTTTCCTAGAAGGAAGAACGCTCGCCGGACAATATCCGGAGAGGTCACCGATCACGCCTCTACCAGTCGGGCTCCGGGGCCGGACACAGAGGCGAAAGCTAACACGGGGCACACGCCGGATGCTCCTTCTACAGAGGATGCGGATAAGATATCCGCTACGAATTCCGAAGTGGAGAGCACCATGAATCACAAGCGTCGCCGAGCCGTACTCCGTGACGCTTGTTTCTCCCGAGAGGCGTTTCATGCATTCAACTCAGGAGATGCGTACATTCGTGCTGCTCAAAATGGTCTAGCCAGAGCCACGGACCAGTATGTAAAGGATATACGGGTAAGGAAATTTGATGAGTATATATATTAGTAGCCCCTGAGACTTGAAACACTTGGCACAACTGATTTAAGGATCATTTATTGTGCAGGTTCTTACAGAGAAGAATACTCGACTGTCACAGGAGCTGGAGGAATGCAAGACCCATCTTCGGGCTGCCGTTGCCGCATTGAAGGAACCTGAAAAGTCCCCAGCTGGTAACATTTGTTTCAAAGAATGATAGGTACCTTATAGTGTGTGGCATGGCTGCAGATCTAACAATAGATATTGCAGATGACTCCGGAGAGAATCCGGAGGACCAACATGTCGTATGGCAGCTAAAGGTTGGCGAACGCGTGCTGACTAATGTCATGCAGGAGAAAAACAATCTCCAAGACACCAATACCATGCTGAGCGTGGAACTAAAAGATGTTCGAGCCCAGCTTGCGGACTCCATGAAGGAGAATAAGCGGCTTTGACGCGGCATTTTTTAGTAAGTGCTTGAACGAACCCTTAAAAGAGTGCGGCGAAGAAGCCGCCTGTCGGTGTACAAAAAGAGGGGTACACTTTTTGTACCCCTATAACTGTGCACGGGCAGTCTGAGCCAAGGTAAGGCCGAAGCTCAGGAGAAGCAGAACGACACCAATACCAAGACCACAAAGAGCAAAGGGGACGAAGCGGACCCCCCGGCAAGATCCTTGCCGGGAGGTGGTTTTAGCAAACCCGGCAAGACCCTTGCCGTGGCAGCTCGCCCCACACCTACGAAGTGAGTCACCCTTGAGTCCACTGCCCCCATGGGGCAAGGATTCGGGATACATCCCCGTGGTGGCTTGCAGATCTTTGTGAAGACATTCAAGATCAGATACACCCTTTAGAAGATGATGATCCTTGGCAGGATCCCAGCCAAGGAGGACCACAAGGCCCCCGGCAAGAGCCTTGCCAGGGATGACAGCAGGCGCCACGGCAAGACCCTTGCCGGGGCCCCGGCAAGACCCTTGCCAAGAACACCCGTAGGGCCACCATCAGGCCCACGCCAGTCAAAACTCCACCGCCGTTCGCATGCGGCTGCCGACCCAACCAGCTAGGCAGGCACCTGCATGGCGACATGCGGATTTTCGTGGAGACCCACCACTGCGCCACCTCAGCTGCCTGCCTGCCTACATGGCACCGCGGGCACCGCTAGCCAGGGCGCGTGTCGACACGAGAGGGAGCAGTGACGGACGAGAAAGGGCTCTCCCCCGTCCCCGATAAAGCAAGGACACCTGGGCAAGACGCATTAAATGCTCCTTGTCATGTAATGCGAGGGATAACCTCACATCACTGTTCCCTTTCCACCTCCTGGTGCTACTGTGGCAACCCCTTTCCTATAAAAGGAGGCCCGATGCGACCAGGAGGGGGATTCGGCTTTTTGGAGCTCCTCACGCACCATAGCTAGCTCAAGAACACAGATATACAATCCACCAAAGCAGGAGTAGGGTTTTACGCATTCTCGCAGCCCGAACCTGGATAAACGAACCGTGTGCTATCTGTTTGATCCGCTCTTCTCACGACCCCGTGCCCCGCAACCGAAGTAGGGATTCTTGTGATCCCATAGGTGTCGTTCCCACCGACATCTTTGGCGCGCCAGGTAGGGGGAAGCGGTTGTGAGAATCGGCTCTAGCAGTTAGCCCGGCACTCCTTCATCTTCGTGACCCTTGAAGAAGAAAGGAGGCCAGAAGATCAACACTCGAGCGATCGCAAATAGAAGCTAAGTTGCACTGAACCCATATTTGTGCTACCCTTCTTATTTGAGATTATCCCCCCGGAGATATTTGCTTTGTATGAGAAACCTGCACGCCAGGGGCTCTACCTTGATCGACTACACCCTTGCCCTATTTCAAGTACGCTCAACAGCTCAAGCGGCTGTGTCGAGAATGGCAAAGTAGCCTTCCGCGATCAGCAACGCCCCCGATTCTGAGTCGAGTCAAGCTCGACAATTCGAGCGGCTGCATTCAGAACGGAAAGGTGGCTCGTCCGGAAGCACGCGTACCCGGCTGGCCATGGGGATCCGTCCCCAAAACGCCGCTAGGGGCTTCCGCGCCGGCAAGCCTTCCCGATCGACGTAGGGCACGCATACAAAGAGGAATTGAACGGGGAAATAACATGCATGAAAATTAAGAGTACTTCAAAGTTATATTACATCACATCATAGCTGCGGTTCTAACTAAAGATAAAATTTGTCTTGGTTGGGAACCCACAGCGGCGAAGAAGAACGGGATGCCTAATCCCGGCGCTGGCCTTCCACCCTCTTGATTTCGTCGATGAAGTCGGTGATGGGCTTGATGCGCTCCTTGAGCACCGTGAGGTCAGCACCATCCAGCAAGCTCTTCATCGCGGCCATGAAGTCAAGATCGGAATTCCAGTACGCCATCTTGGTGAGGACCTTGGTCACGACCCTCCGGCAAAGTCGCCGGGCCTCCTAGGCCAGCGTGGCCGTCCTGTTGGAGTGAAGATAAGCCAAGGCTCCGAGGACGCCCTCGAAGAACAGGGTCAACTTGGTGTTGACGGTCTCGCGTCGCTCAGGGGCGTATCTCACGTTTGGCATCCCCATGGTGGCCAACTGCAAGGTGACCCTGCCGGCGACCTCCTCCAGACGGCTGATCCATCTGTTCTCGCCCGCCACATAATCCTGGTGGGAGGCGGCCTGGTTCGCCCGGAGCTGCTTCTCCTCCTCCAGGCTCCTGGTCAAGGTCTCCTCCCGAGCCCTGCTCTCCGACAGCATCTTCTCGAGATCCTCCAGCTTCAGCTTGAGGTCTCTGACGGAGTTTTGCGCTTCGGAGAGCTCCCCAGCCCTGCTGATGATCGCTCCTTGCGCCTCCACCAAGGCGCTGTTGAGCGTGCTCTTCTCGTTGGATAGCTTGAGGTCCTGCTCCTTCAGCTCGTCCTGCGCCACCTCCAACTCCCTTACCTTGCCGGCATGGGCCAGAGCCTGGGCATCGAGTGCCTCCTTGTGCCTCTGCTCCAGCTCACGAGTCCGCCGTGCGACAAGGGCCTGAGCTCCTCATCCTTGCCACGGAGTGCTGCGGCAAGCTTCGCCTCACACGCGGTGAGGTCCTCTTCCTGGGAATCCAAGGTGGCTTGATGCTGGTTCCAGGCGGCCTCGGCCGCGGCAGCCAAATTCGCCGCCTTTTCCTGGGCCTTCTCGATGTCGGCCATCTTCATGGTGAGCTCCACATCGCGCTCAGCCAATTTCTCCTGAAAGGCCCTCTGCTCCTCGCGAGCCTGGTGGAACCAGGTCTGCGTCTCGGCAACGCGTGCCTTGAAGTCCACCTCCGCGTTGTCCACCGTTGCCATCCTGGACTTGACCTTGTCCAGGCGAGCACGGTAGAGCACTTGGAGATTCCGGAAATTGGCCCCCATGGCACGGAAAAGCTGCTCTTCTGGAGAACCGTCGCCACCAATGCCTGGCTCATCAACCACCTCGAGCCCGGTGGCGGCAAGCACTTCGCCATCAAAAACTTCCCCTTCGGCGAGCGCCCGGCTTGACGCCCCTGGGAGGTGGACGAAGAGATCGTCGCCCACCTTCAGATGTCTGCCGGGGCCCGAGGTTGAGGAGGAGGGAGGCTGGTCACCCACCACCTCTTCCTCGGCGGAGGCCTTGCCGGCCTCACCGGCAGGTCCACCGCTGGCGCCCTCGGCAGAAGCCTCGCCGATCGCCTTGGCGGCCCCCGCCGCGGTGTCCTCGGCAGCATCCTTGGCAGGCTCATCAGCGGCGACCTCGGCAGCGTCCTCCATACCTATTGAAGGAAGGCCTGGATAGCAACGGGAGCAATGAAGCCAAGAAAAGAATAAGGGAAAAACAGAGACGAAGAACAGGCGACTCACCAGTGCCAAGCGGTGAAGCAGAAGTCCCCTCTCCGCCAGCATTTGGCGCCGTGGCAGAGCCACCAACGCCCAAGTTCCCCTCTTCCTCCATGGGTGTGGGCTCCGTGCCTGATGCCCTTGCCGGGGACGCCCCCCGCGGCGGCGTAGTCGATGGGGGTGGTGTGTTAGGAGTAGCCCTCTATGGCTCCTCCTGCTGCCGCTCCCCTCCTGCAAACCCAGCAAGGTCAGCATCATAGCATCGAGCGCCTACCACATGTCGAGTAAGAAGAGGGTGACGAACTTACGCTGGGTGCTGCGCCGGGGGCTGCTGTCCGGGCTGCTCAGCACCACCACTGGTGTCTTTGAAGCCCCAGCCGGGGGCTGGCTGCTCGCCGAGGTCCTCGCCCTCTTCACCCTCTGGGCCAACGTCTTTGTCTCCCTACGGAAGCAAAAATGGATCAAGACAAGCGACCCAATTCGAGGAAATGGAAATGACAGTAAGGAACGGAGAACTTACTTGTCATCCGTCTCCTCCTCTTCCACCAGTTTCCTTTTCCTCTCCGGGTTGAGAGGCCCGAGATCAAAAGGGAGCTCCACATCATCATCCGAGTCGATGCCTGCCGGAGGAGGCGAAGGAGGCGGCGGGGTTTGTGCGCGCCCGGATGAGGAAGGGGCTGTTGTCTTCTTCTTCTCAGCGGCCTTCGTCAGCCTCTTGGCTGTCGTGGCCCTCATGTCGCGCCCAGACCCCTCCAGGGTCAATTGAGGCCGCGCAGCCCTGCCGGGACGGACCGGCTCACTGGAGCCAGCCCGCCGCGGGACTCGCCCTCTTCCCCTGGTTGGCGTCGAGCCCGCCGCCATGTCCTCCTCCTCCCCCGACGACTCGTCGGCCGCGTCTTCGACGAGCGGAGACCCAGTGTCGGCGCTCCTGACCTCCCCGGAGGCCGCCGCCCACCGGGTGAGCTCCTCTTCCTCCGCCGCCGTTGCGGCCTTGTCCTCCACGCCCCTGGCACTGCTGGCCTCCATGGCGAGCTGTGCCTCCCTTGCCCTAGTGGCGATATAGTCTAGCTCTGCCTGGGTGGTGTCCATGATAAGCCACCGCTCGGCGTCAGCATTGACGTACACCTCGATCATGGTGTCGAAGAAATGCTGCACATCCTCGTCCTTCGGCTCCTCCCAGCTCGGGGCAGGGCCATGCGCATTATACTCCGGCATCATGGAGATGATCTTGGACCGACGCGAATTGTTGCACAACGGGACCACCCCCGCTGGCAACTTGAAAAATGGCCCCTTGAGGGCCTTGCCAACCTTTGCGGCAGCCCTCGCGGCCTTGCCGGTCCGCTCGGCCTCGCCATCGCGACACACATCAAGCTGGAAAAGCCGCTGGCAGAAGTGGGAATGCGCCAACACTGTGAAGTTGTGATCGAGGCCGGGGCGGAGTCGCATAATGTCAGCTGGGTTCGTAAAGAGCCAAGCTGGCCTCACCTTGCTGTGCAACAGGGCGATCCAGCGGCGAATGAAGTCCGCCCCGATCATCTCAAGGGTGAGTCCGGCCTGGGTGAGCCGGAGAATCCTGGTGGTGGCGACGGTGAGCCTCCCATCGGCGGCGTCGACATCGCTCCAATCACTGGCACGGACTAGCGGCACTTGGTGGACCTTGCAGAATTCCGGCGGGTTTTCATCTTCAATCCAGCACCACCGGCCACACCATTCCTCCCACCTCTCCTTCACGGCACCATACGGGTACGCCCCTTGCATCTTTGGATCCAGGTGACGCAACCGCAGACGGCTCCTCCCGGCTGGATTCAAGGGAAGAAGTAATGGCGAAAGAGCGCCGTGTTGGGCTGCACCCCGGCAAAGCCTTCGCAAACATGCGCGAAGAAAGCCATGCACGCCACCGCATTCGGAGTAAAATCCAAGAGGCGAAAGCCGAAGGTGCGCATAACGTCACAGAAGAAATCGGAGAAAGGGGGGCATAACCCACAAGAAAAGTAATCAACGAAGAAGGGGTACCGATTTGGGGCAGGATCAGCGCAAGCGGCAGGAATGACGCGCGTCGCCGGGTGTCCGGAATCCTCTCGCCCCGTCTTCACTCCCCATAGGGGCTTGAAGGATGCCCGAAGCTCTTGAACATCAACCGTCAAGGGGAAGAAGAAGGCGGACTTCGTCCGGTCCCCCAACAGCGCGCTCTCCGGCGGCTCCACCGTCCCGGCGCCCTTAGCCACCCCCTTGCCCTTGGCGAATTTGGGAGCCATGGCGACCAAGAAGTTCAGAGGGTTGAGGAAGGGGGATGGCGAAGCAACGACGGTGGGTGACGGCGGAAGCTTAGGAAGGAAGGAAGAGAGGAAACGGCGGCTCTTAGATTGGAAAAGGCATGAGGAAAGAGGAGAAAGTGAGCAGCGCGACCGCGGTTATTCCTTTCTTATGGGGGAAAACAACGGGCCGCCTCCTTTCACATTAACTGTGATGTGACGCATGCCCACGGGAAGCAACCCCATGCATGCCGCCCACGTCACACATGCCTCCCCACGCCGCGCCATGCGCGGGAAGCATGGGAAGCGCAGCGCGCGAAGAGACTTACCGCGGTAAAAACCGCCCCGCCTGTCCGCGCACCGTTTTTGGGCCTAGCCCAATGACGCGATTGCGCTTACGTGTGGCCCAGGCCCGGGGGCTCCTGTCGGTGTACAAAAAGAGGGGTACACTTTTTGTACCCCTATAACTGTGCATGGGAAGTCTGAGCCACGGGCACCACCACACTGAGCAAGGCAAGGGAGGTGAGCCAAGGTAAGGCCAAAGCTCAGGAGAAGCAGAACGACGCCAAGACCAAGACCACAAAGAGCAAAGGGGACAAAGCGGACCCCCCCGGCAAGATCCTTGCCGGGAGGCAGTTTTAGCAAACCCGGCCAGACCCTTGCCATGGTAGCTCGCCCCACACCTACGGTGTGAGTCACCCTTGAGTCCACTGCCCCCATGGGGCAAGGATTCGGGAGACATCCCCGTGGTGGCTTGCAGATCTTTGTGAAGACATTCAAGATCAGATACACCCTTTAGAAGATGATGATCCTTGGCGGGATCCCAGCTAAGGAGGACCACAAGGCCCCCGGCAAGAGCCTTGCCGGGGATGACAGCAGGCGCCACGGCAAGACCGTTGCCGGGGCCCCGGCAAGACCCTTGCCCAGGACACCCGTAGGGCCACCATCAGGCCCACGCCAGTCAAAACTCCACCACCGTTCGCATGCGGCTGCCGACCCAACCAGCTGGGCAGGCACCTGTGTGGCGGCATGCGGATCTTCGTGGAGACCCACCACTGCGCCACCTCAGCTGCCTGCCTGCCTACATGGCACCGCGGGCGCCGCTGGCCAGGGCGCGTGTCGACACGAGAGGGAGCGGCGACGGACGAGACATGGCTCTCCCCCGTCCCCGATAAAGCAAGGACACCTGGGCAAGACGCATTAAATGCGCCTTGTCATGTAATGCGAGGGATAACCTCACATCACTGTTCCCTTTCCACCTCCTGGTGCTACTGTGGCAACCCCTTTCCTATAAAAGGAGGCCCGAGGCGACCAGGAGGGGAATTCGGCTTTTTGGAGCTCCTCACGCCCCATAGCTAGCTTAAGAACACAGATATACAATCCACCAAAGCAGGAGTAGGGTTTTACGCATCCTCGCGGCCCGAACCTGGATAAACAAACTGTGTGCTATCTGTTTGATCCGCTCTTCTCACGACCCCGCGCCCTGCAACCGTAGTAGGGATTCTTGTGATCCCATAGGTGTTGTTCCCACCGACACCGGCTAACAGAGTTATGTCTGCAGATATGCTGACGGGTCGTCCTGCGGAGGAGATGCCCGGGTCTGCTGGTGATCTTCTACCCGAGCTCTCACAACTTCACGAACAAGTTTGGTAGGTGATGAAAAGTATTGCCCAAGCCTTATGGCCATCCGTCTAACTGCCAGCAGGCATTGGAGAGCTTGCGGAGAAGCTCAAGGGAGCACGGCGGCGCTTCCAAATATGGAAGATATCGGCCTGCCGTCAAGGTACCAGGGAAGCCTGGGCCATGGTGAAGACGCGGTATACCAAGGCTGACCCAAACCACATGGCCGAGGTCGGACCTGTGGGGCCCGATGGGAAAGAGATCCCCATTAGCTTAGTGTATGGGCAAGTAGAATTAGCCGCAAAGTATTCCCAACAGGATTGTAGGCTAGACAGCCTGTTGGATGGTATAGAAGAGGAATTTAGTTAGTCTACATGACTATGTAATTAAAGTCACATGTATAATGCCTTCTAGCTGGATTGTAAATCATTTGTCATGGTGGACCTTTTCGCTTCAACATCGGGACCCGATAGTCCGGAGTGTATCCAAATACCCGCTCAGTTATATAAGAACCAGGGTATGCATGGAAACCAGGCGTAGGGGTCATTAGTGCTTGAACAGACAAGTACCCAACAAGTTATGTTATATTGCATGGGTAGTAAGAAACATCTTCTAGGTAGAATAGTTCCGTTAAGGGTTCCTTTCCCTGGGTACGCATGCATTAAAGTGCATGTCCGGACTGCGAGAGGAGATGCAGGCAAAAACATCTGGGGGCACATATGGAAAATAAACAAAAATCTTCTTTTGTTCACCGACCGAGTATTCCCTTAAGAACGCTAGCTTTCGGCTTCACCCAGTCTGAGGTACACATCCGGCTGACCCAACAGTAACAATCGCAGAGGTGCTCCCCTTATGCCCTAGCCGAACTAACGGGAACATAGGGCATAAATACAAGAGCCAGGCAACCTAGCTTGGCCAAAACTTAAGTCATATCGATGCATATAATGGCGAAGAAAAGGTTCATGCGGAAGAATAACACATGTGCGGGGCATGAAGCCCAGATAAATAATTAAGCTTCTGTTTAAGAAGCCCCCAGGTATAATGAGTGCGGTTAGCGCGTCAATAGTGTGCAAGCAAGGCACAAGTTGGCCCTTGAAGGCCTTGAGAAAGAATAAAAGAAAGAAAGAGAGAAAAGACAGATAATGTATATGCAAAAAATGGACAGAGGAAGGAGACGAACATAGAGTCCGGCACTAGGCGTAGAATCTTCGGAGCCTGGCTGCGTTCCATGGGTTCGGCTCAAGTCGATTACTCGATGCATCCCGCAGACGGTACGCTCCATCGGTCGGAACATGGTCAATAATGAAGGGACCTTCCCATTTGGGCTCGAGCTTGGTCTTTTTCTTCTCCGGCAGGCGTAGAACGCGGAACGGGCTTTCGCCACATCATGCGTGTAGCTGATAGAATGCGGAACGGGCTTTCGCCACATCGCGCTCCTCCTCCAGGGTGTCTAGACTGTCCTGCCAATCGAACTCGGCTTCTCTTTCTTCGTACATGCGCACTCGAGGTGAGTCATGAATTATGTCGCAGGGCAGAACCACCTCTGCGCCGTACACCATAAAGAAGGGTGTGTATCCGGTAGTATGATTTGGCGTGGTCCGCAGCCCCCAAAGTACGGAGTCGAGCTCCTCTTCCCAGTGTGTGTTAGACTCCTTGAAGGACCGCACTAATCTGGGTTTGATGCCGCTCATGATAAGACCATTTGCTCGCTCAACTTGGTCATTGGTTTGTGGGTGATAGAAAGAAGCATAATTGAGCTTGATGCCCATGTTGCTGCACCAGAGTTTTACCTCGTCGGCCATGAAGTTCTTGCCGTTGTCAGTGATGATGCTGTGGGGGACGCTGTAACGGTGTACAACCCCGGATATGAAGTCTATCACTGGTCCGGATTCGGCCGTTTTAACAGGTTTGGCTTCTATCCATTTGGTGAATTTATCCACCATGACGAGTAAGTATTTTTTCTTATGGGTTCCCCCTTTAAGGGGTCCAACCAGGTAATGGGGATTGTTTGGAGGGCGGTGGGTGGCATGTGGCTTTGGTTTGCAAAAAGCTGGCAACCGACGCAACATTGGACCAAGTCCTATGCATCTACCCGGGCCGTCGGCCAATAAAAACATGTATGGAAGGCCTTGCTTACAAGGGCCCGGGCTGCGGCGTGGTGACCGCCGAGTCCGGCATGAATTTCTGCCAAAAGCTTCCACCCTTCCTCTTCGGAGATGCACCTTTGAAGGACTTCGGTAGTGCTTTTTTTATAAAGCTCTCCCTCGTGGACCCTGTAGGCTTTAGATCGCCGCACTATGCAGCATGCCTCATTTTGGTCCTCAGGAAGTTCCTGCCTAGTTAGGTAGGCCAGGAATGGTTCTGTCCACGGGGCGATGATGGCCATTATTACGTGGGCTGAAGGTGTTATTTTGGTGGCAGAGCCTCTGACTATGTCAGAGTGTTCGGTATCGGGCATTTTGGCCGGGTCCGGACTATTGTTACCGGTGTCCCCTTCCCATACCACGGATGGCTTAAACAACCTCTCCAAAAAGATGTTGGGGGGATCGCATCGCGTTTTGCGCCGATGCGGGCGAGGATATCCGCCGCCTGATTGTTTTCCCGAGAAACATGGTGAAATTCGAGCCCCTCGAACTGAGCTGACATATTTAGGACGGCATTGTGATAGGCCTCCATTTTCGGATCCTTGGCATCGAAGTATCCATTTATTTGGGATATTGTGAGGTTCGAATCCCCACGCACCTCCAGGCGTTGAATGCCCATGGAAACTGCCATCCGAAGATCATGTAACAGGGCTTCGTATTCGGCTGCGTTGTTGGAGTCTGTATACACTATCTGGAGTACGTATTGTACTGTATCTTCGGTTGGGGATGTCAGGATGACGCCAGCCCCTAGACTAGCCAGCATTTTGGAGTCGTCGAAGTGCATGATCCAATTGGAGTATGCGCCGTACTCTTTAGGGAGTTCGGCTTCCGTCCATTTGGCGACAAAGTCGGCCAATACTTGCGATTTAATGGCTCGCCGGGGTTTGTATGTTATCTCAAACAGAGGAGCTCAATGGCCCATTTAGCAATCCGGCCCATGGCATCGCGGTTGTTTATAATATCATTAAGTGGCACCTCCGAGGCTACTATAATTGACCACTCTTGAAAGTAGTGTTGCAGATTCCGAGATTCCATGAATACCGCATAGGCTATCTTTTGATAATGTGGGTACCGTGATTTGCATGGACTGAGGACAGTCGATACATAATATACCGGCTATTGAAGGGGGATTTATGTTCGTCCGTTTCTCGTTCGACGACGAGCACTGTGCTTACAACCTGATGAGTTGTCGCAATGTACAACAACATTGGTGCGCCGATGTTTGGCGCGGCCAGGATTGGGTTGGTTGCCAATATGGCTTTTATTTCTTCCAATCCGGCTGTGGCAGCGTCCGTCCACTTGAACTATTTAGTGCGCCGAAGGAGGCGATAAAGAGGTAATGCCTTTTCTCCTAAGCGGGAGATAAAGCGCCTTAGAGCCGCCACATATCCGGTTAATTTTTCGATTTGTTTGAGGTCCGTTGGGATAGCCAACTGTGACAAAGCTTGGATTTTGGCCGGATTTGCTTCAATTCCTCTACTGGAGACAATGAAGCCCAGGAGCTTTCCGGCTGGTACACCGAAAACGCATTTTTCCGGATTGAGCTTGATGTCGTATGTTCGGAGGTTGTTCAATGTGAGCCTCAAGTCGTCTATTAGAGAGTCGACGTGTTTGATTTTGACGACCACATCATCTATGTATGCCTCTACTGTTTTGCCGATCTGTTTCTCCAGACATGTCTGAATCATGCTCTGATATGTTGCCCCGGCGTTTTTGAGCCCAAAAGGCATTGTGTTGAAACAGAAGGGGCCGTATGGTGTGATAAATGCTGTTGCGGCTTGGTCGGACTCCGCCATCTTGATTTGCTGCTAGCTGGAGTATACATCGAGGAAACACAATGAATCGTGTCCTGCGGTAGCATCGATAATTTGATCGATGCGGGGGAGGGGGAAGGGATCCTTTGGGCAAGCCTTGTTGAGGTCCTTGAAACGACACATAGGCGCCAGGATTTGTCCTTCTTTGGTACCAGCACTAGGTTTGCTAGCCAGTCCGGGTGTTTTATTTCTCTAATGAATCCGGCCTCCAATAACTTGGCTAGTTCCTCTGCCATAGCTTGTATCTTAGGTTTAGAGAAACGCCAAAGAGTCTGCTTGACCTGCTTGAATCCCTTTAGAATATTACGGCTGTGCTCGGCCAGCCTGCGTGGGATTCCTAGCATGTCTGAGGGATGCCAGGCGAATATGTCCCAATTCTCGCACAGGAACTCTCGTAGTGCGGCGTCCACGGCGGGGTTTAACTGTGCCCAGATGGAGGCTATTTTTGTAGGGTCTGTTGGGTGGACTTGGAATTTGACTATTTCATCCGCTGGTTTGAAAGAGGTGGACTTGGATCTCTTGTCGAGTATCACGTCGTCCATGTCCACTGTGGAGCGTAGCGCAGTTAATTCCTCGGCCGAAAGGGCTTCGGATAATACCTCAAGGGCCAATGCGGCTGTTTTGTTTTCGGCGCGGAGTGCTGTGTCCGGATCACTAGTGAGAGTGATGATTCCATTGGGCCCGGGCATTTTGGGCTTCATGTACCCGTAATGGGGTATGGCTTCGAAGATCGTGAACGCCTCCCGCCCTAAAAGGGCGTGATATCCGCTACTGAACAGGGCCACTTGGAATGTAATTTCTTCAGACCTATAGTTCTCCAGTGTGCCGAATACCACATCTAGTGTGATTTTCCCAGCACAGCGTGCTTCCCGACTGGGGATGATTCCTGTGAAGGTTGTGCTGCTTTGCTCAATGTGGTTCCAGTCTATTTCCATTTTTTGAAGAGTTTCCTCATAGATGAGATTTAATCCACTGCCGCCGTCCATGAGTACTTTGGTGAGTCGAAAGCCGTCCACAATTGGACTGAGGACCAGTGTAGCTGGTGCTCGGGCTATTCGGAATTTAGGTTTGTCACTAGCATTGAAGGTAATAGCCGTGTCACTCCATGGATTTATTGCTGCTGCATGGCAGATTTCGGCAAGGCTGCGGAGTGTTCGCTTGCGCCTATTATTTGATGTGAAGGTCTCAAAGACTATTAATACCGTATTGTTATCTCCAGGATGGTGCTCTGTGGCATCTGGGATGAGAAGATCCTCACCACTTTTGGCCACCTGCCGGAGTACCCAACATGCTCTAAGGCTGTGTGTTGGTATGGTATCCGTTGTACTATGAATTTTGCAGGGTCCGTTGAGCCATCCCTCCAATACGGTTCCACGCCATGTAGAGGGTTTTTGCTTCTTTGTAATTAACTCTGGTGTCTTATTATAGTGCACCCTTTTACTTCGGACTGGGTGTATATTTGGAGCCGCATTATCCCAAAATTTCGTTTCGGTTTTCCAGGCGCTTTCCATCGCACAGTACTTTCGTACTATGGACGCCAAGTTGGCGAAGCGTGATATGTCACGTCGACTTATGGCGTTAGGGATTCCCTTGTCCGTGCAATTATTGCAGAAAAATGAGACTATGTCTTCCTCGCGACAGTCCTTAACCTTGTTCATCACAAGGAGGAATCTGGCCCAATAATGATGTACTGTTTCCTGGGGCTCTTGCCTGATGTGGGAAAGATCGTTTATGTTTGGGTGGGTGGGTGGATTTGAGTCTGAACCCTTACCCGATTTGAGACCCAGGGCGAGGAGTTTCCAATCTTGGAAGTTCGGGTTCCGGGATGTTGCCCGATAAGTCTGGCCCGCTTCCTAACTCTAGGTTCAGGGCTTGGGTGATGTCCTCCCGTAAACGGGTATCCGGCTCGGAGAGCTCAGGAATGCGGACATAGTTAGTCCTCAAGATAGAGGAAGAATCGCCACATTGTTCCTCCACCACCGCAATATGATGGATGACCGGTGGAGAGTTAATCTCCCTTTGATCGGGTTTAAGCTAAATCCGATCATAGTCCATAGCGACTCCCAAGGCGGCCATGCGATCCAAGAGCTTGTTTAGGGAAGAGAGCTCCATTGGATCCATCTGCTCGGCAAATTCCAAGCCGACGTGGAGGCTGTTTTCGATGACCCGAGAAGTCATCGTCGGTGCAACAGCCGAACGGGCGGTCATGATGAAACTGCCTAGCCGGAGAGTTTGGCCAACAGCCAGGGATCCCCCGGCGCTAATATTGTTTTTAACAACAAGACGAGGCATCCTTCCTTACGGGGACGGCATAGTGGAACTCTCAATGAAAGCACCAATGTCGGTGTCAAAACCGGCGGATCTCGGGTAGGGGGTCCCGAACTGTGCGTCTAAGGCTGATGGTAACAGGAGGCAGGGGACACGATGTTTACCTAGGTTCGGCCCCTCTTGATGGAGGTAATACCCTACGTTCTGCTTGATTGTTCTTGATAATATGAGTAGTACAAGAGTTGATCTACCACGAGATCAGAGAGGCTAAACCCTAGAAGCTAGCCTATGGTATGATTATTGTTGGTCCTACGGACTAAACCCTCCGGTTTATATAGACACCGGAGGGGGCTAGGGTTACACAGAGTCGGTTACAAGGAAGGAGATCTACATATCTGTACTACCAAGCTTTCCTTCCACGCCAAGGAGAGTCCCATCCGGACACGGGACGAAGTCTTCAATCTTGTATCTTCATAGTCCAACAGTCCGGCCAAAGGATATAGTCCAGCTGTCCGGATACCCCCTAATCCAGGACTCCCTCAACGAGGGAGGTGGTCGGCTGTGGGTTTGGATCTGGGAGGATCCCGACGTGGGAGGCGAGTGGGTGGTTGGCTGGCGGCGGCGTGGTGGGATAGGGTGGATTGGATATGGTAGGCTAGGGTTAGGGGTTGATCTATTTATAGCCGGTGGATTTGGTTAGGTGCCATTTGATTTCTCCGAATAAATCGTACAGTCGAGAAAAATAGGTTAGATGGACCAAACAAATAACCGAAGATATTTTACAGATGTTTGGGGATGATCTGGACCCAACGGTGATGATTGCCCGGGTCGGTTTCGGGACAACTCTCGGACGGCCGTGAGGAGAGCCGCGGGCTGACGAGAGAGGTGAGGTTGGGTCTGGCGGTGAGGTAGTGGACTATGTATATGGTCTAGGGAGGAAAGAGAGGGAAAGCCCGGCAACAGTTTTTGGAGACCGAAAACGTCCGACGATTTGACCGACTATATTGTCGCTATAGTTATCCGTTGGGGCATCAACGAACTCTTAATGCAATGAAACTTGGCAGGCGACCTACTCAAAACATAACAACACCGCATGCTAACTCTCATCCCATTCCAAGAACATTTTCCGGCCACTTATAAAATAAAATTTCGGACATGCTGCGGGCGTGTGCGAGTGTGTATGGGCTTAGAACGGACAACGGAAGGAACGGGGAGACCGGGACGGATGCAAGTTTTGAAAACATGATGATGCAATGCACATGATGACATGACAAGATGCAACACGCAAGCGAAATACATGGCAACGACGGCGAATAACTGGGAGACACCTGGCGCATCGGTCTCGGGGCATCACAGCTAGGGTGGAACACAGCACCGCAGGAGCAGGACAAACCACACAAGGTTTTCTTTGACACATATCTGTAACATAAGTAATTGTGTAAGGGCTTGTTTGAATTTGAGGATTCTAACAATGCAGGGATAGGAAATAGATAGGAATAGGATAGGAATACACCTGCAAAACGGAGAATTTAAAAACACAGGATTTCTGCCAATCTGGGTGTTTGGTTCACAAGAAATGGAAGATCACGGGATGCAAAGAAGCATGGTGAGATTAAGTCAAACCACAAGAAAATGTATGGTTATAATGCTATTATGCTACTATGTCTTAGTCTTGTGCTTCATGAATAGGAATTTGAAAAGGAGGACAAGTGGAAATTAAAATTCCTATGATTTTTCTTTCAAGGAGATACTAAAGGAACAAATCCTACAGTTTTCCTTTGCTCCATTCCTTTGCACCAAATTCATGAAAAGTAGTACCATAGGAAACTTTCCAATTCCCATGTTTTTCATTCACTTTTCCTTTCAAGCACTGGCGATTCTAGTAGGCAGGCTTGAGCTAGGAAAAGCCTACACTAAAAAATGTTTTTGTGCTACTTCTATTACTTTGGACCCAGGCCACTGCCCTACTAGTTCAAATCCCAGGGCCATCGACAAATGCACAACTCAAACGCATAGATATAAATAATGATGGCGTTCAAGAGAGTCCATCACGGATAGCTAAGTTGCCTGGTACCTCACTGCTTGTCATATAGTAGGATAAAATAATCGCATTTCCCGTTACCCCGTGTGCTCAGTGGACAATATATATAACATGTAGAGTAAAAAGATATGCAACAAGTGTACAACCTCTTTGGCGAAGCCATGTCGATCTCAGCGTGATTGGGTTGGATGGTAAGGATGCTCCGACTGATTTGGCTGTCGGAGGAGGGGAATAAGATCTTAGGCGTCTGGAGATGGAGCGTGAGGTACTGCTCCGCTGTGATGGAGAGTTTCACTGTTGGAGCAGCTCCGGTGAGTTGTACGACGCCGAGGCTGAAGCAGGACAAGAGAGACAACGTTAACCTGAGTGGCATTCTAATAGCATGTCCAATAGATGACGTAAAATACATAACCACAAAGTGCTAGATGTAAAATACATCAGCCGCTCATCTCTGAACTTAACTGTCGAAACTGAATTTAACTGTCAAAACTGAATTTTGTTGTTGAAACTGAATTTTACTGTCGAAACTGAACGCACTAGAGGTGAGGCTACACGTCAGTCGACTGACTTTTTCATCTCTGGTCAATCGATTTTGTAGCTATTGGATTCAAAATCAAGGGCCTGTAGTTCATCTTCAACCTCCACCACCCTGAGCCGCCAGCCACCAACGGCCAAACAGCCGCCCGCGGCCGGTGGTGCGCCGCCCCACCCGCCCCGAAAACACTCCCCACCGCCGGTCCGCCGCCGCCCCGGCCATCCCTCTAGGCCCCCCCATTCCAAGTTTTTTTCTCCGGCGATCCCCACGCCATCGCCCCACCACCGCCGGTGACCACCGCCCCCACCCTGAACCCTAAGATAGATAGTGGGGTTCCTCTCCGACAAGCCCCCCTCCCCGCTGCGGCTGGCTCTTCCTTAACTCCGGCGAGCCCCCCCCCCCCCCCCCCCCCCCCTAAAAATCGACTGACCCAAAAGTTGATTCAGTCGACTGAAGTGTAGTTAAATCGGAGCAGCATCGCAAGCAAAAGCAAGAGCGAGAGCAGCAGCGCGAGGAAGAGCAAGAGCAAGAGCAGACAAGGCAGGGGACCGAGAGCAAGAGCAGAGCAGCAGCGTGAGCGAGAGCTAAAGCAGCAGCAGCTCCTACTAATGTGGACGTCGCCGCCGAGGGAGCGACGCCGTGGAGGAAGTGGCCGACGACGCCGCCGTGGATGGAGCCGCGCCGTGTCGGCTCGGGACCTAGCGCAGGCAGCACCGTGAGATCGAATTAAGAAGAAAATGCGGCGATTAGTGTACAACCTCTTTGGTGGCGTCGATTAGGCCGCAGCTTCATCCGAGGAAACGGTAATGATGATGCTCTTACGGTGGTGCAGGTGAAGACGACGGTGTGGGAATGGAGGTGGCACGAAAGACGATGGGAACGTCGGGGCAGCTCCTTGGAGGTGGAGGACGGGGTGGTTGAACTGGCGGGACGACCAGATCGATGATGGATCCTCATCTGGTACGGTGGATGAGGGACGTCGAGGTGTTGCCGTGGACGACGTCGTCAGGGAAGAGGCTCCGGCTGGGTGGTGGACGGAGGAGGGTGTGGGGCTTCATGGGTTTTCCCGGCCTCGTAATGGGTGGGCGGATGGGATGGGAGTATGGCATATGGACGCGCTTGTCCGAAATGTGGGGTAAGTTATGAAAGTACCCCCACCGATTTGAGGCGGTTCTTTCGGTTCAGGGGTATCACAGGCATTCCACATGTCGAGATTTCACAGGAGGTGCAAGTTTTCGCGCGCGTTGTAATTTTGGAATAGCAAGGCACAGGTTGAGATGGAGTGTCGGGTGGTAGGTACGACATAGCCTCTCTCGCCCCACGGTGGGCGCCAAATGTCGAGTGGTAGGTGCGACATATGCCAACGGGTGGCTTATCATTGTGGGAGCCAGTAAGACATCGCCGGTGCCTGGAAACGGGATGAGGCGAAGACATGCACGCCGACGGATCTTACCCAGCTTTGGGGCTCTCCGTGGAGATAACACCCCTACTGCTGCTCTGCGGGGTCTCCGCATGATCACTAGATGGACAAGTAGCTACACAATGCAACTTGAGCTGTTTGGTGGGAGGAGGAAGAAGGGCATGGTTAGCTTGCTTCTCCTCCTTGTGTGGTATCTAAAACTAGCTGGGGGGTCGAACCCTTTGCATGGGCGCCCCGGGGGGGTTTATATAGGCCTACCCCCGGGGGTACAATGGTAATCCGACTAGGTGCGGGGCTAAAAGTGCAACTATCCCTAGGTGGTTTTGGTAATTTATAACAACATATAGCTCATTGAGCTAACGCTATTCCAAGATGATTATTTCAGGAAAGCTCAATGATTGGCATGGCATGGATGTGAAAGTGGAACCCTCAAAATGCTAAGGAAAAAGAATTGGCTCAAGCCCACAAGTTCAAGACTCTTCATTTTATATTTTAGTGATCCAAGATCGCATTGAGTCCATAGGAAAAGCCAATACTATCAAGGAGGGATGAGGTGTTGATAATGAGCCTCTTGCTCGAAGTGCTTAATGATATGCTCCAAAATCCTCAGCTACTTTCCCATATCCACAAATGACCTAAACCCTAAGCCAAACTCGGTCTTACCGATTCTTTCAATCCGGCGCCACCGAGTTTCACTTGTCATTTGCCACTGCCAAACCCTAGCAATTCGGTCTTACCGATAAGGTTCTCGGTCACAACGAGATGGGGTTGCAAACTCTCTGTTTCCCTTTCGTAACTTTTCGGTCTCACTGAAAGAGCGAATCGGTCCCACCGAGAATGCAATGTAAACTCTCTGTTTCCTTCTTGTAACGTTTTGGTCTCACCGAAAGAGCGAATCGGCCCGACCGAGTTTACCTGACCAACTCTCTGGTTAGCTAATTGCCAAACTCGGTCTCACCGAGTTTGTGCAATCGGTCTCATCGAGATTACGTTATGCCTAAACCCTAACTGAATCGGTCTCACCGAGTTGCATGTCAGTCCCACCGAGATTCATAACGGTCACTAGGTTTACTATTTCGGTCAGACCGAGTTTGTTGATTCGGTCCCACCGAGATTGGAAAACTGTGTGTAACGGTTGGATTTTGTGTGGAGGCTATATATACCCCTCCACCACCTCTTCATTCGAAGAGAGAGCCATCAGAACATATACACCATTCCTACTCATATGTTCTGAGAAAGAACCACCTACTCATGTGTTGAGACCAAGATATTCCATTCCTTCCATATGAATCTTGATCTCTAGCCTTCCCCAAGTTGCTTTCCACTCAAATCTTCTTTCCACCAAATCCAAATCCTGTGAGAGAGAGTTGAGTGTTGGGGAGACTATCATTTGAAGCACAAGAGCAAGGAGTTCATCATCAACACACCATTTGTTACTTCTTGGAGAGTGGTGTCTCCTAGATTGGCTAGGTGTCACTTGGGAGCCTCCGACAAGATTGTGGAGTTGAACTAAGGAGTTTGTAAGGGCAAGGAGATCACCTACTTCGTGAAGATCTACCGCTAGTGAGGCAAGTCCTTCGTGGGCGATGGCCATGGTGGAATAGACAAGGTTGCTTCTTCGTGGACCCATCGTGGGTGGATCCCTCCGTGGACTCGCGCAACCGTTACCCTCCGTGGGTTGAAGTCTCCATCAACGTGGATGTAGGATAGCACCACCTATCCGAACCACGGGAAAAAACATCAGTGTCTCCAATTGCGTTTGAATCCTCCAAACCCTTCCCTTTACATTCTTGCAAGTTGCATGCTTTACTTTCCTCTGCCTATATACTCTTTGCATGCTTGCTTGAATTGTGTGATGATTGCTTGACTTGTCCTAAGATAGCTAAAATCTGCCAAGAACTAAAATTGGGAAAAGGCTAAGTTTTTATTTGGTCAAGTAGTCTAATCACCCCCCCTCTAGACATACTTCGATCCTACAAGTGGTATCAGAACTTTGGTCTCCATTTGCCTTGATCTCCATAGCTTTGGTGGTCATAGCCTTGGTTTCACAACCTAGGAGAGTATGGCGTCTAGCGAGGGAAATTATCACCGTAGAGGTCCTTACTTTGATGGCACTAATTTTGCTAGTTTGAAGCATAAAATGAAAATGCATATTCTTGGACATAACCCCGCCGTATGGGATATTGTTTGTGTTGGTTTGCAAGGTGAGTTCTTTGATGGGAGAGAACCAAACCGTGAAGCTACCGCGGATGAGTTGAAGATGTTGCAATACAATGCTCAAGCTTGTGATATTCTCTTCAACGGATTGTGCCCCGAAGAATTCAACAAAATCAGCCGCCTTGAGAATGCAAAGGAAATTTGGGATACTTTGATTGATATGCACGAAGGTACCGACTCCGTTAAGGAATCCAAGTTTGATGTGCTCCAAAGTCAACTTGACAAGTTCAAGATGAAGGATGGTGAAGGTGTCGCTGAAATGTACTCTAGGCTTGCTCTCATCACAAATGAGATTGCCGGCTTAGGAAGTGAAGAAATGACCGATAGATTCATCATCAAGAAGATCCTAAGAGCCTTGGACGGTAAATATGATACCGTGTGCACATTGATCCAAATGATGCCCAATTATAAAGATCTCAAGCCAACGGAAGTGATTGGAAGGATTGTTGCTCATGAGATGTCACTTAAGGATAAAGAGGAACTTCACAACAAATCAAGTGGTGCCTACAAAGCCTCATGTGAAGTCCCCACATCATCAAGTGAGAAACAAAACTTCAATGAAGAATTGAGCTTAATGGTGAAGAACTTCAACAAGTTCTACAAGAGTAGAAACAAAGATAGAAGCTTCAAGTCAAGGTCCTACAATGACAAAAGATCTTCTAGTCGAGAGCGAAACTACTATAATTGTGGAAGACCCGGACACTATTCCAATGAGTGTACGGCTCCCTACAAAAGAAGAGAAGATTCTCCAAAAAGAAGAAGCAAAGAATCACCACCAAGAGAGAGAAGGAGTAGAGATGATCGTTATGAACGAAGATACTCACGGAGAAGCAAGGATTCGGAAAGGAAGGAAAAGTCATCAAGGAGCTATACAAAACGAAGACATCAAGCTCATGTTGGTGAATGGGTATCCGGCTCCGACTCCGACAGCCACTCCGAGAGAAGTTATCACTCCGACTCCGAAGATACTCAAGATGAAGGTGTTGCCGATCTAGCACTTGTGTCAACCAACTCCTACGACATATTTGACTCACCAAATGAAGGAATTGGAAGATGCTTCATGACCAAAGGTCCTAAGGTAACACACCCCGAGTATGTTGACTTTAATAGTGATGAAGATGACTTGTTAGGTGATGATGATTTGCTTGTTGACAACTCTAGTGATGAATATTATGATGAAATATCAATTAATCATGCTAAACGAATGACAATGATAAGGAGAAGATTGAGGCTCTAACTAAAGAACTAAACACTCTTAAGTTAGCCCATGAAACTATCTTCGAAGATCATCGAGAACTTTTAAGAGCTCATGAGAAATTACGCTTTGAAAAGCTCAACCTTGAGAAGAGCATGAGTTCTTAAAAGCAATCCATGATGATCTCTGCAAGAAAAGTTCTTCTCACATTGCCAAGCGTTTACTTTTATCCACTTACATGCCTCAAGTCAACACTAGTAACAAGAATAAGAAAGATTCTTCCTCTAGTAGTAACAATGATCATGCTAAATCCAATATTGTTGCTTCTAGTAATTCTCTTGATTCCACTAATGATTCTCTTAGCCAAGTTACACTTGAGCAAGAAAATAGCTTATTGAAGGGAATTATAGAGAAAGGTGTTTAGAAGAGCCCGGGAGTAAGAAATTCGAGGAAATTGTGCGCAAGCAAGGAATGCACCGGAAGAATCAAGGTGTTGGTTTTGAACGAAAGTTCAATGCCAATGGAGTTGAATGGGAAGAAGATCAATACCCCAAGACAAAGTTTGTCCCTCAACAAGAGAAGTATACTTATTTCAAGGGGACACAAGCTCAAGATGATCTTCCACCACAAGACTACAAGCAAAAAGGCAAGGACAAGCTTCAAGAGGAGATTGGTGCATTTGAAGAAGCTCCTAAGACCTTAGTCAAGTGGATTCCCAAGACTACCTCAAGTTCCACTTCATCAAGTACGACTACAACTCCAAGGATTCCCATCAAGATGGTGTGGATCCAAAAGAAGAAGAACTAGAGAGTTCTCGAGGGTGACTCCGCCAACATACTTCACTCTTATCATTTTGGCAAGAACAAGTGCAATCAACTTCCACATCTTGCACTAGTTCAAGGAGTCACAAACCCTCTTGTTGGTAAGACAAGGGACAAGGTAACCTAAAGTTTTCATGGACATCATCTTGTGTGTGCATTACTCTATGTCTATGGATATCCTTGTTTGTTCCTTGTGGGACTAACCCATGTAGGTATTGAAAGTGCAATTCACTCAAAGGGATAGCTCCAAGTGATCTACATCAACATTGAGCATCCACATCTTCAACATCTACATGAAGTCATCATCAACAAAACCCAAGGTTAGTTCATCCCTCTTAGGGGGGATATCACATCTAGGGGGAGCTTTACTCTAAGACTTGAGCTAAAGCAACTCTAAAGATGTGAATACAACAATGCTTTATGTAAAAGTGGTAACCCCACTTGAGCTTAAACGATGAGTATGACCTACGATCAAGTGTTCTCACTTGACTCCTAAGTCAATATACTCATATATAGATGACCTAGTCATCGCAAATTGCTTGATAGATGCTAGAATTGGTTGTGCATGTTTTGCCGCATATTTCATTTGCTATCTTATTGTGTGAGCATGTTGGTTGCATATTTTACTCATTCGAGGACATCCACTTGTTGTTTTGATTGTTTGGATTTTTCTTCTTTTGCCAAGTGGATGGACAAGAATGCCTAAGTACCTCCTCTAGCTATCTATGCTTTTTCTCGTCTCAAACTCTATTCATGCTGCGTCACAAAATTGATCAAGTCAGATTCGAACCACTCTGTGTGAGGAGCGCTCGGAGTCCCCGATTCGTCATAGACTTAACTTCCAAAACCTCTTTATGAATCTCGGTCTGACCAATACCATTTCGGTCCTACCGAGTTCATTAAGTTGATCTAGGTTTTCGATCTCGGTGCAACCGATTTGAACTTCTCGGTCCCACCGAGTTGCAGTAACTGCCCGCAGTTTGCATCTCGGTGCAACCGAGTTGTTCCACTCGGTCACACCGACAGGGTCGGGCTATATATAGTGACGGGCAAAATTTTGGAAATTTCTCCGAAACCTCTCGCCTGCGCGATAGCCTGCTCTGCCCTCGTGGTCTCCGGATCGTCTCCTCATCGCCAGCCGCCTCCAGTCGCTGGTCTCCGTCACCGTCAATGGAATTCTGCCCCGCCGTTGCCGCCGTAGCGAGTCTCCGCCGAACTAGGGTATGGACTCGACCTTTGTGCTATTCTTCAATCCAATTCCTAGCACATTGCGATCATCATGATTATTGCCACGATTGAAACACTCCTATCCAGTCAATGATCTCGTAGATTAGGTTTAATTTGAAAATTTTAGGGTTAGGTTTCCGCCGAAACCATCTCGGACCCACCGAGTTGAAAAACTCGGTCCCACCGATCTGGCTTTTGCCATTGCACAAGTGAAACTCGGTCTGACTGAGAATAACTTATCGGTGCGACCGATTTTGAAATTCTGTGAAACCCTAGCAGTCTCGGTGCCACCGAACTGTAACTCGGTCTGACCGAGTTCACCAGTTCTGGTGCCAAAACTGCTTCGGTGTCACCGAGTTTGAAAATCGGTAGATCCGAGATGCTTTCTGTGGGAAACTAAAACTAAGTTTTTGAATTATTATTTTGCAAAAATCTCTGTTTTTTGTGATGCTTATCCACTCTATCTCTTCCATAATCTGTTCACAGGGTCAACAGTCAGTTTGCAGCATGTCTGATCAAAGTGATAGCCAAAATGTGTCTGAGCAGCAAGTTGTGATGAGTGAGGGCACTAGCCCCTCAAGCTCTTCTGATGATGGCAGCAGGAGTACACCCA
The DNA here is from genome assembly GCF_003073215.2 of Triticum urartu. Taxonomy (NCBI): domain Eukaryota; kingdom Viridiplantae; phylum Streptophyta; class Magnoliopsida; order Poales; family Poaceae; genus Triticum; species Triticum urartu. The sequence goes on along the minus strand of NC_053023.1, from coordinate 533,634,074 downwards.
GCAATCTGCCTAAGGCTGCCACACGTCAAAGGAAGAAAAGAACCTCAGATTCTGAAGATGAAGACTAGGTGGCAGAGGAAGAGGCCACCTCCAAGAGAGTTGAGCCAGCACAGGGCACAAAGCCAGGCCTGAAATTCAAAAGGGCAGCAGTCAGGAAGCCTATGTCAAAGGCTAGGGCTTCATCTGAGCAGCCTGCATCCACTGAGCCCATTGCTGCTGAGGGCAAGAAGAGGAAAGAAAGAGTGAAGAAGACTGTGGCTAGAGTCCTTGGCAAGGCCTCCATCATGGATGAGGAGGAGGAAGAAGAGGTTGCTGCACCAGCACCAAAGGCACCCAAGCTGATGGGTGATGCCATAAGAGCAGGAGCAACTGCTTCTAAGGCCAAGGCAGCTCCACAGCCAAAGCCAAAGAGGAACACACGAAGCATCCCAGCCACTGAGAAGAACAAGGCTCCAGTGCCTGAAGCTGCTGCTGAAGAAGAAGAAGAAGAGCATGTCCTCCGGAAGCTCAAGCCCAAGATCCCAGACCACAACGATGCTCATCCTGTGGCTGAGAATATGAAGCTCAGGAAGGATTCAGGGCTGAGGAAGTGGAGAGAGGCAGATCCTTATGCTACCAGAAGAAGGACTGCAGTGGACTACAGGTTTCATACCAAGGAGCAGCAGGATTTTTATGAGACTATTTTGCTTGACAAGAAGCCAATAGTTTGTGACATGAGATGGGTCGACTGGACCTATATCAAGGAACATGAAGAACACTACCCCGGAGTATTTGACAGCTTTAGTGCATGTGGAGTTGCAGACTTTGTTGGGCAGAAGCTCACAAAGTGGAACGAGGAACTAGTCATGCAATTCTACTCCACAGCACACTTTTATCCGGATGGCAGGATCACTTGGATGTCAGAGGGTACGAGGTACCAATCCACTGTTGAGGAATGGGCGAAATTGATCAATGCCCCAGAGGAGCAAGCAGATGACTTGGACGTTTATGCCAAGAATAAAATGGATCACAACTCCATGGAAAATATGTACAAGGAGATTCCCACAGATGATCTTGACACTCACCATTTTGGGTCTGTAAAACACTTGCTTTCAGGATTGCCTATGATCAATTGGATCCTTAGGCACACTCTTCTGCCCAAGTCTGGAGATCACCAGATGATCAGAGGTCATGCCATTAACCTGCTACACATCTTTGATGTTCCTCAGAAATTCAAAGTCATGAGTCTCATTGTGGAAACGGTTAAGAGGACTGTGGCAGATCAGAAGAGGAGCTGTGGTTATGCCCCTCAGATTCAGGAGCTCATCAACTCCAAGATGGGCACGGGCGTATATTTATTGGATAAGGAACACCTGCCCATCCGTCCAGATTTTGAGGATAACCAAGTGGTTATGACTGAGAATGAGCCCTCATCTGCCCATGCACAAGCTCAGAAGGAGAAGGCGAGGAAGGAGAAAGCTGCCAGGATGCCTACTCAAGCAGAGGCATCCGATTACTTCTTAAAGACCAAACAAGAGCAGCTCGGTTACCTGATAGTGTCCACCCTGCGGATTGAGCAGAGTCTAGCCACCCTGAATCAGAACCAGGCGAGCCTAGAGAGGATCATGGAACAGAGATTCTATGACATGGACATTAAGGTGACAGAGATACAGACTGCCGTGGAGCAGCTCCAGGACGACATGAACGAGAGGAGAGGCAGGACCAAAACTCATGCTTTTGCTAGGGTGCCACGAGGTCCGAGGTCGTCTGCACTGCCAGTTGCTGACATAAGAGCTACAACGTCTGCACAAGCTACAGCCTCAGTTCCACCAGCTCCAGCATCTGCCTCAGCCTCAACTCCTACCACATCTACTGAAGGCTTCTTCCTTGGCGTGCTCCGGACTCCACCACCACCTGAAGATCAAGCCTGAGCGTCGATTTAGCACTATGCATTTTCTAGGAACTTTTTGGTAACTTGTTGCCAAAGGGGGAGAAAATGTATAGATCATAGGCTTCGAGAGAGAGTGTTGCTTTTATTCTCTCTTGTTTTTATTTGGTGGTTTTTCGAACTTTGTTTGCTTGTGTGTGAGATACTACGTCCTTATGCCTGTGAGACATCGATGATCATGTGTTTGATCATAAGCTACACTTAATGTTTGCTTAATGCTTGCTTAAATATTATCATTCTATCTATCGTTTGTGATCATTCACTATTCTTGGTGATGAGTGCATGTATTTCAATCTTATCATTTTTTAGCGCTCCACCAAGATGTATGTGACATGGAAGAGTAACCCATGATTCTAACTCCTTGTGCATTTGCAGTCCAAAGCAAATTTTAAATATGCACAAATTTAGGGGGAGCTCTTACTTATCACATACTTCTCAAAGCGACGATGCATTTCATGATTATTATTATTATTTGTCGAAGCTTTGATCTATATGTTGTCATCAATTACCAAAAAGGGGGACATTGAAAGTGCAACTATCCCTAGGTGGTTTTGGTAATTTATAACAACATATAGCTCATTGAGCTAACGCCATTCCAAGATGATTATTTCAGGAAAGCTCAATGATTGGCATGGCATGGATGTGAAAGTGGAACCCTCAAAATGCTAAGGAAAAAGAATTGGCTCAAGCCCACAAGTTCAAGACTCTTCATTTTATATTTTAGTGATCCAAGATCGCATTGAGTCCATAGGAAAAGCCAATACTATCAAGGAGGGATGAGGTGTTGATAATGAGCCTCTTGCTCGAAGTGCTTAATGATATGCTCCAAAATCCTCAGCTACTTTCCCATATCCACAAATGACCTAAACCCTAAGACAAACTCGGTCTTACCGATTCTTTCAATCCGGCGCCACCGAGTTTCACTTGTCATTTGCCACTGCCAAACCCTAGCAATTCGGTCTTACCGATAAGGTTCTCGGTCACACCGAGATGGGGTTGCAAACTCTCTGTTTCCCTTTCGTAACTTTTTGGTCTCACCGAAAGAGCGAATCGGTCCCACCGAGAATGCAATGTAAACTCTCTGTTTCCTTCTTGTAACATTTCGGTCTCACCGAAAGAGCGAGTCGGTCCCACCGAGTTTACCTGACCAACTCTCTAGTTAGCTAATTGCCAAACTCGGTCTCACCGAGTTTGTGCAATCGGTCTCACCGAGATTACGTTATGCCTAAACCCTAACTGAATCGGTCTCACCGATTTGCATGTCAGTCCCACCGAGATTCATAACGGTCACTAGGTTTACTATTTCGGTCAGACCGAGTTTGTTGATTCGGTCCCACCAAGATTGGAAAACTGTGTGTAACGGTTGGATTTTGTGTGGAGGCTATATATACCCCTCCACCACCTCTTCATTCGAAGAGAGAGCCATCAGAACACATACACCATTCCTACTCATATGTTCTGAGAAAGAACCACCTACTCATGTGTTGAGACCAAGATATTCCATTCCTACCATATGAATCTTGATCTCTAGCCTCCCCAAGTTGCTTTCCACTCAAATCTTCTTTCCACCAAAATCCAAATCCTATGAGAGAGAGTTGAGTGTTGGGGAGACTATCATTTGAAGCACAAGAGCAAGGAGTTCATCATCAACACACCATTTGTTACTTCTTGGAGAGTGGTGTCTCCTAGATTGGCTAGGGTCACTTGGGAGCCTCCGACAAGATTGTGGAGTTGAACCAAGGAGTTTGTAAGGGCAAGGAGATCGCCTACTTCGTGAAGATCTACCACTAGTGAGGCAAGTCCTTCGTGGGCGATGGCCATGGTGGAATAGACAAGGTTGCTTCTTCGTGGACCCTTCGTGGGTGGATCCCTCCGTGGACTCGCGCAACCGTTACCCTCCGTGGGTTGAAGTCTCCATCAACGTGGATGTAGGATAGCACCACATATCCGAACCACGGGAAAAAACATCTGTGTCTCCAATTGCGTTTGAATCCTCCTAACCCTTCCCTTTACATTCTTGCAAGTTGCATGCTTTACTTTCCGCTGCCTATATACTCTTTGCATGCTTGTTTGAATTGTGTGATGATTGCTTGACTTGTCCTAAGATAGCTAAAATCTGCCAAGAACTAAAATTGGGAAAAGGCTAAGTTTTTATTTGGTCAAGTAGTCTAATCACCCCCCTCTAGACATACTTCGATCCTACAGGGGCCCAGCCGTCTGTGACCACGCTTGCTGGCTTCGGCGGTGGCCGCTGGGGCCCGCCGACTGGTGGGTCCCGCCGGCTGCCGGCCCCTAGGTCGACAGGCAGGCCCCACTGTCCAGGGCCTGGTCGGCGGCTGGTTACTGTTGCTCTTTCTTGACTACATGGGCTTCGTCGTGGTAGGCGTGGCTACAGTACCTCCGCCCGGCGGGCGATTGCTGTAGCCTCACCGCTTTCTTCGTGAGGGCTAAAGTCGGGCCGCCTTCCAATAGCCGCCTGGGTGACAGCCAGCAAGGGGAAGGCGGCCCCATGTCTTGGATTCTTGAGAGCCGGACGGGCTCATAATTTTTTCAGAAGGGCCAGGGGAAGCCGGCTAGGCTACCCATGGCTATTTACTCCGACAGTAGTCCCCGAAGCTGATCGAGCTTCGAGGCGGACAGAGGGACAAGAAGCTTGGTCAGCTTCCTCCCCTGAGGAGCCGGCTTTGCTGGTGGATACCGACTTCGGAGAGCTCTGTGTCTTGTAGGTGGGAAAGTGGTTGACCCGCATGCTGACCGCGGGCCCTCCCGCAGGCCACGTGGCAGCGAAACCCTGCCAGTGCACGCGCGCGATGGGACGCCGCCGCAGGCCCGGGCCTGCCACTCCTAGGCCTCGGCCCGAGCGTGGATCTTCTGCGGCCCAGGTGGACCGCTCGCCTTCCCGTGGCGATTTTATTTCGCCGTTAGGGCGCAATAAACACGGGACGTGGGGGAGTGGGCACGATCGATCCCCACGTTTCCCCACGCCACGCCTCCTCGGCTCCGCCACGTGAGCCTATAAGTAGGGGGAGGAGGGGGAGAGACAGAGGTTCGCACGCTCTCTCTCACTCCGCCCCTCCTCGTCTTCCTGTCATTGCCGCCGCAGCTTCCCGTCTCAGCGCCGCCGCGCCGCCACCTCGTCTCGCTTCCATGGCGCTGTCGAGCTCGTGGGACGGCTCCAACGTCCATGAGGACCATGTTGAGTTCCTCCGCCAGACTCGGCGCCTGCCCGACGCCACCCTCGTGCGGGTCTGCCTGGCGCTGGAGACGGAGATCTCGCCGGCACCGAAGGAGGGCGAGCGGGTCGTCTTCCGCTCGCACTTCCTGCGCGGCTTCGGCCTTCCGGCGAGTGGGTTCCTGCGCTCCTTCCTCGAATTCTACAATCTTCAGCCGCATCACCTCACGCCCAACGCGGTGATGCTGCTGCGGCCTTCGTCTCTCTCTGCGAAGGCTTCTTGGGGGTGCTCCCCACGCTGGAGCTCTGGGGGGAATTCTTCCAGAGCAAACTCGGCACCGTCGTCGTAGGCGTGCCCGTCCCCTGCGGGGCCTACATCACCATGAGGAGTTCGGGCGAGAACAATCCGTTCCCGTCCATCCCCCTGATCCAGTCGGTGAAGCTCTGGCAGAGGTCATACTTCTACGTGAAGAATGTCGCCCAGCAAGGAGACCACGTCAACTTGCCGGCTTATGTAGCCGGCCCGCCGGTCGGGAGGCAACCCTCATGGAGCTTCCGGTCCAGGTCGCTGTCTCAAGATGGGAACGCGGCCGTCTCCCGGCTTCGGGTGATGATCCAGTCGGAAGGCCTGACCGGAGCCGACTTGGTGGCCGCCTTCGTGGAGCGCCGGCTACTTCCTCTCCAAAGCCGGCCCCACATGATGTGTCAGATGAGCGGCCGCTTCGACCCAAGCCGGCTGAGCACCAGGGAGATGCCTCATTCGGAGGTGTCGTACATGGTGGATTATATTTCCAATTGCAAGCTCGCCGAGGACTGGCGATATGGCAAGGCGCCGTATTCTCGCGCCAACCCTCCGCCCGTGGTAAGCTTTCCTCTCTTTCTTCTTTTTGTTGGTAGCCGGCCTCATGATGGCCGGCTTCTGATCGATCGGTTCTCCTTAGCAGAACCCCCTCCTTCCGCCGACGACCGGGGCAGCGGGGATAGAACGCCAATACGTCCCCGACCGTACGGTGGACGACATTGACGACCTAGATTTGGGAGCGGCCGCCATGGAAGACGCCATCGTGGGGGACAACATCGTGCCCGGAGGCACAGGGTTTACTGCCGGCTTCGAGGATTGGCCGGATGATGCCGAAGTCGAAGTCGCCCCACATCGCCAGCTGGCGGCCGACCATCAAGGTGCGGGCTCGTCCACGGCGCCGGCTGCCAGCGGCGGCGCACAGAAGCATCGGGCCGCGTCAATCCTCTTCGGCAGCCGGCCGAAGAAGTCCAAGGCCTCCACCACGGCGACAAAACGAGATGAGGCGGCCGCGAAGGCGGCCCGCTTCCGCAAGGCGGTGAAGCAGCCTCAGGCGGTCTCAGCGTAAGTCGTCGATTGCTTAGACGCATGCTTTTCATTGTTCTCTTCTGTTGAACATTCTTCCTAACCTTTCCCCGCTCGCTGGACAGGGCGCCGCTTTCCCTTGAGCGGGGTCCGGGCGGCTCCGTAGTTGGGCCGACTGGAGGGTCTTCAGGCTCCCGCCGCGTGGACCCCCGCGCCGACCTCAGGGAGGCCACGGAGCGGAACTCCCGTGAGGCGTGGGAGGAGCAGGAGGCGGCGGAACGAGCGGCCGCCCAGGCGGCGAAGGAGCGGGCCGATGCGGCAGCCAAGGCCCAGGCGGAGGCGGCGGCCGCGGAGACGGAGGCGGAGGGCTCGCGTAACCAGCCTCCGCTGCTCGCCATTCCCCTCCGAGCCGTGGCCCCCGACACCCCATTGCCCCTGGCGGAGGAAATCTTCCAAGACCCGCCGCTGTTGGAGAGGAGGGAGGACCCCGTGGTCTTCGCGGAGAGAGCACCGCCGGCAGCGCCAACCGGAGCGGGCCAAGGTGGCCAATCGTCAGCGGCGCCACAGGGGCCGGCCGGGGGTGAGCTGGAGGTCGGAGCCGGCCTCGAGATGCAGCCGGTAGCGCGCCGGTGTGCAGGGGGAGGCGCCGCTGCGCCGGAGGCGCGCCGAGTTGCAGGCGCCGGCCAATCGGCGGAGGCCCTAGAGGCGGCCAGCACCGCCACGTCCAAGTGGACTCCCAGCGGGGGGACTGGCGAGCTGAATGTGGCGGCCCAAGAGGTCCGGAGCCGGCTTCAAGCTCAGGCCGCCTTGCTGCAGCAGTACACCCAGGAGTTCCTTTCGACGCGGGCCGCCATCCGGGTGAGTCTTTTTTCCTTGGTCGCTTTGTTCTCTTGATTTCTTCCGTGGGGGCGCGTCAACGCACCCACTAGGTGTAGTCCCCGAGATTCGGGCCGACTGCTGAGCAGTCGGGTCGGATCTTCCTTGACGGCTACCTTATTCTTGCCTCCTGTCTGATCTTCCAGGAGTATCATGATTCTCATGCTGCCGCCTTCAACTCCCAGGCTCAGGAGTTGGGTCGGAGGACCGAAGACTTGGTCAACAGCCGAAGTAAGTGCTTGATCTTGTTTGTCTCCTTTGGGGGCGCGTCAGCGCACCCACTGGGTGTAGTCCCCGAGATTCGGGCCGACTGCTGAGCAGTCGGGTCGGATCTTCCTTGACGACCTTTTCCTCATTGGTTTTTTCTTTGGTCTTTCGCGCTTTCAGGGGCCAACGCCGACTTGAGGAGGGAGCTCGGCGAAGCACAGGCCGCCCTTCGCACCAGGGATGCTGAGTACGCTGCCTTGGTCCAGGAGCATGACCGTCTGGCCAAGAGGCTGGCTGACTAGGAGGAGAGCCACAAGGCGGCCCTGAAGAGAATGCAGGATAATGAAGCCGCCCTAAAGGCAGAGTTCGAGACTGAGGCGGCGGGCTGGGCAGAGACCCGGCAAGCGCTGGATGAAGGCTTTGGCCGCATCGAGGACTTGATCGACGGTAAGCCGCCTTCCTCGCTCCTCTCCTGCCCCTAGCCGCCTGGGTTTTTGCTCTGACTTGTGTTGCTTCCTGTTTTCTGTGCAGACTACTTTCCCGGCTACTCCGCCTTCGCCGCCCAAACCATCGAGGCCCATCGCGAGGCGCGCCGTCAGGCGGGGGTCAACATCGCGCCGGACGCGAATCGGACGCTTGAGGAGTAGCTTTTGGCGGTCCAAGCGCGGCTGCAGCCGGCTCACCGGATGCTTCGCCGCCTCCAACGTGCCGGAGCGCAGGTGCTGGCCACCCTCTGGCCCGGCGAGACGATCCCCCGCACCCCGAGCCGGACGGCCGACTGGCTGGAGGTTGCAATCGGTCGCTTTGAAGCTTGGAAGGCGTCGGCGGCCCGGCTTGGAGCCGGGCGGGCGTTGGAGTTTGTTCGAGCCTGGTACCCAGGGCTGAGCCTGGACCAGCTGCGCACTTGGTGGCTGGAGGCCGACACGGAGCTGGAGGAGGTGCGGCCGGCTATCGCCCAGCGTGCTTCGACGATCGCTGAGTGTACCGACATCAGTGTTTTTGCGCCCGGAATCAATGATGACGGCGTTGCCCAGCCGGAGGAGTGGTTCGAGCTAAACCCGGTGGTGGGCGAGGACTCAGCAGAGGAGATCGCCTCCAGCGACGAAGGCGAAGACGACGAAGAAGAGGACGGTGAAGACGTCGAGCCGGCTAGTGGAACAACTGGCCGGCCTCAGGCTGACCGTGCCTCCAGCAACGAGGCGCGCGGAAGCGCGCCCACTGCGGGAGGTGGTGATCAAGCCAAGGTTCGCCAGCCAGCCACTCCTTCAGTCGGCACAACCGTCTCCACCGACCAGCCCGGCTCGTCGGTCGCTCCGCCGGCTTAACCTGCCGTCCTTGTTTTTCCTGCTTGTTGCCTTTTGAACAATCTTTATTAAGCTTTCGCAGTTCCACCCACTGGGGGTGTATCCAAACTATGTTGAATGCTGGCCTCTTGGAGGTCTTTTATGTAAATATTATTGTGTGCATGTTTGGTTTCCATTCGCGTATGCTTTTTATCCTTAGGCTTTTTCCTTTGCCGCCTTCCCCCTTTGGGGAGGCAAGTACTCGAGCTTTCTTGGATTGAAGTGAAGTGAATGGAAACCGGCCGGCCGGCTACTCTGGTAGTCAGTCGGTGGTAGGTGGCAACCCGGCTTTCGTTATATTAGTCCGTTGGTCCCTAGCCATTTTTCATGTGGGCATCCTTTCCTGCTTTCGACTCTTGCCAGCCGGAAAGTCGGTTCTTCGAACTGCGACTTTGGCAAGAGCTAAGCTTGGATGTCGGCACACTACTTGTCTGACCACGGGTAGGACTTCTAATATAACTCCAGTCGGCCAGTCCCCGGGCCGACTAGTCGAACCCGGTGCCGGACGGAACAAGTAAAAGAAATGGCAAGGTTATAAGCATGATACTCTTCATTCATAGGTAAAAGATGGCAGTCCCCGAGCCCTCCTCGGGGGGGCTATTGTCTCGTACTTAGTACAAAAGTTAGCATGATACATACTGCATTTCAACTTTAAAATCTTCGAAGGAGGTTGGCGTTCCATGGTCGTTCCGACTCCTTGCCGGAGTCGTCTCTCTTGTGTGCCTTGGGCTTCTGTGCGTTGATTAGGTAGTAGGAGTCGTTGCCTAAAGCTTTGGTGATGACGAAGGGGCCCTCCCAAGGGGCCGAGAGCTTGTGCTGGCCAGCTGTTCGCTGGATCAGCCGGAGCACAAGGTCGCCCTCTTGGAAGGATCTTGGCCTGACCTTCCGACTGTGGTAGCGGCGCAAACCCTGCTGGTAGATGGCAGACCGGCTGAGGGCTAACAGTCGGCCTTCTTCCAGCAGGTCGACCCCGTCTTCTCGCGCTTCCTTGGCCTCCGCCTCTGTGTACATGGTTACCCGGGGCGAGTCGAACTCGATGTCAGTTGGGATGATCGCCTCGGCACCGTACACGAGGAAGAAAGGAGTGAAGCCGGTTGACTTGTTTGGGGTAGTGCGCAGACTCCAAAGGACAGCCGGCAGCTCATCGAGCCAACAGCCGGCTGAACGCTCCAGTGGTACGACCAGTCGGGGCTTGATGCCGGAGAGGATGAGGCCGCTGGCTCGCTCGACCCGGCCGTTTGACTGCGGGTGGGCGACGGACGCTAAGTCCAGCCGGATGCCTTGTGTTGCGCAGAAACGTGCCAAGGCTCCTTTGGCAAAATTCGTGCCATTGTCGGTGATGATGTTGTGTGGCACGCCGTACCGAGTTGTTATATCTACGACGAATGTCACGGCAGTCGGCCCATTCAGCTTCTTGATCGGCTTTGCCTCAATCCACTTGGTGAATTTGTCCACGGCGACGAGCAAATGCGTCATGCCGCCGCGCGCCGTCTTGAATGGGCCCACCATGTCCAGTCCCCAAACGGCGAAGGGCCAGGTAAGGGGAATGGTCTTGAGTGCCGAAGCCGGCATGTGCTGCTTGGAGCTGAAGAGTTGGCACCCTTTGCAATATTTGACTAATTCCTTGGCGTCGTCCAAAGCAGTCGGCCAGAAGAAACCATGGCGGAAAGCTTTGGCGACGAGTGATCTTGAAGCCGCATGGTGGCCGTATTCTCCTTGGTGGATGTCTTTGAGGATTTCAATGCCCTTCTCTTGCTCGATGCACCGCTGGAGGACTCCAGTGACACTACGCTTGACGAGCTCTCTGTTGACGATTGTATATGCTCCGGCTTGACGTTGGACTTGTCTTGCCTCTGTTTCGTCAGCCGGCAGATCTTAGTTTACTAGGAAGTTGAGGATGGACTGAGCCCATGACGGAGCCGCGACTTCTCCTATTGCCAATGTGGCTACTGCCACTAGGGTGGGCAGGCTGGGTGGTGAAATGCTAGAGTCGGCCGCTGGCTGTTGTGTTGGTGCAGTCCCCGGGCCAACTACCGCAGTCCCCGAGCCGCCTGCTTGGTTCTTCGAGCCGGACCCGGCCGCGTCGGTGTCAGGCGGTACGAAGATGGAATCGGACTCTGGAGACGGCTTGATGGACGGCTTGAGGAGGCGTTGTAGAGCGACGCCGGTTGGTATTGCTTGCCGAGTGGAGCCTATTCGAGCCAGGGCATCGGCTGGCTCGTTGTCGGCTCGCGGTACGTGGAGGAACTCGCATCCTTCAAAGTATCCACTGAGTTGCTGAACCAGAAAGCTGTAGCTTGCCATATTTGCGTCCTTGGCGTCCCAGTCGCCGGATGATTGCTGAACCACCAAGTCCGAGTCGCCATAACATAGGATCCGGCGGATGCCGAGTTCCTTGGCAAGCCGGAGCCCGTGTATGAGCGCCTCGTACTCGGCTACATTGTTGGAGGCGGCAAAGTGAATCTGCAGCGTGTATCTGAGCTTGTCGCCTTTGGGAGAGGTAAGGACGACGCCGGCTCCCAAGCTAGTGCGCATGTTGGACCCGTCGAAGTGCATGCGCCAATGGGTGGAGTCGAGAGCCGGTGGCAGGTAATGGGTCTCGGCCCAGTCGACGAGGAAGTCGGCCAATGCTTGGGATTTGATGGTGGTGCGGGGCTGGTGGAAGATCGTGTAAGGGGCCAGTTCGATGGCCCATTTCGCCACCCGGCCGGATGCATCCCGGCTGCCTATGATCTCGGCCAGCGGGGCGGTGCATACGACCGTGACGAGATGCTCTTGAAAGTAGGGCTTCAGCTTCTTGGCGGTGAAGTACACGCCGTAACACATCTTCTGGTAGTGCGGGTAGTTCTTCTTTGAGGCAGACAGCACCTCACTCAAATAGTACACCGGCCTCTGGACCGGCTGGGCTCGGCCCTCTTCTGGGCGCTGGACTATGATGACGGTGCTGACCACCCGGCTGGTTGCGGCAATGTAAAGGAGCATGGGCTCTTTCTCAGTAGGCGCCGCTAGGACAGGCGGCGTGGCCAGCATCTTCTTCAGCTCGTGAAAAGCTTGGTCGGCCTGGTCGTTCCACTCGAAGTGAGTGCTCTTCTTCATGAGGCGGTAAAGGGGGAGAGCTTTCTCTCCGAGCCGGCTGTTGAAGCAGTTCAAGGAGGCCAAGCATCCGGTGAACTTCTGGATGTCTCGAAGCTTGGTGGGTATCGCCATTCTCTCGATGGCCTTGATCTTCACCGGGTTGCATTCGATGCCGCATTCAGAGACCAGGAAGCCTAGGAGCTGGCTGGCTGGCACTCCGAACACGCATTTCTCGGGGTTGAGCTTGATTTGGAACCGGCGTAGATTCTCAAATGTTTCTTTGAGGTCTCCCAGCAAGGTGCCACGTTTCTCCGTCTTCACCACAATGTCGTCTACATAGACGTGAGCGTTTCTGCCGAGTTTCTTGAGGAGGCACTTCTGCATGCAACGTTGAAAAGTGGCACCGGCATTTCTCAAGCCGAATGTCATAGTCAGGTAGCAGAAGGCTCCAAATGGCGTGATGAAGGCGGTCTTCAGGCGGTCATCTGGATCTAGCTTTATCTGGTGATATCCTGAGTAAGCATCCAAGAAACTCAACAGCTCGCATCCGGCCGTGGAGTCTATTACTTGGTCAATCCTTGGCAGGGCAAAGGGATCTTTAGGGTAGGCCTTGTTGAGGCTTGTGTAGTCTATACACATGCGCCACTTGTTGTTCTTCTTCAGCACGAGGACCGGGTTGGCGAGCCACTCTGGAAAGAAGACTTCCATAATGAAGCCGGCTGCCAGAAGCCGGGCTATCTCCCCCCATACAATCCTTCTCTTTTCCTCTGACAGTCGGTGGAGGGGCTGCTTGACTGGTTTTGCGTCTTCTCAGACGTGTAGTTTGTGCTCGGCGAATTCCTTCGGAACACCCGGCATGTCCTTGGGGGACCATGCAAAGATGTCCCGATTCTCATGGAGGAAATCGGCGAGCTCACCTTCCTATTTGCTGTTCAGGCTTGCCCCGATGACGGCGAACCTCTCGGGGTGCTCGGGGTCGAGGGGTATCTTCTTGGTTTCTTTAGCCGGCTAGAAAGATCCTTGGGCATCATACTCCTTGGGGTCGGGGGATAGACTCGGCTGCTTGCCGGCCATGGCCACGACCCGGTCCAACATCTTCTTCTCTTCGGCAATCACAAGGGACTCGGCCAGCCGGCTGCTGGCGGCCGCGCACTCGGAGGACTTCTTGTAATCGCCGGCTATGGTGATGACGCCCTTAGAACTCGGTATCTTCATCTTGAGGTATGCATAGTTGGGAACTGCCATGAACCTGGCCAAGGCGGGTCGGCCAAGCAACGCATGGTAGGGGCTCTCCAGGTCCACCACTTCAAACCAGATTGCTTCCCGGCGGAAATGCTCCTTGTCCCCAAAGAGCACATCAATCTTGATCTTGCCGATGGGGGCGCAGGACAAGCCGGGTACGATGCCATGGAACACTGTCCGAGTAGGCATGAGTTGCTTCGTCTTGACATTTAGCTTCTCCAGGGTGTCACGGTACAGGATGTTGATGTTCCTCCCGCCGTCTATCAGCACGTGGGAGAAACGAGCGGCACGTCTGTCCGTCGCGAGGGTGGCTTCCAGGACCAACGCATAAGAGCCGGGAGACGGCATCACCTCTGGGTGGTCGGCCCGGCTCCAGCTGATGGGTTTTTCTGACCAATGCATGTGTCCGGCGGGATTGGCAGCGACCACGGTGACTTCCTGGTGCTCTCGGCGTTTGCCGCACCGGTCTTTGAGCTGGCTTGTAAAGACGATGTAGGTCGCGTGCTCGTCGGGGAATTCGTTGTGCACGGCTCCGACTGCGGGCCGAGCGGCCGGAGGCGGCGGAGCCGGAGGCGGCGGGCCGGCAGGCGGAGGCGGCGCGAGCCCTTTGCCCTTAGAGATTCGGGTGAGCCAATGGCACTTCCGGGTTGTGTGGTTGGACGGCTTCGCGCCGCTGTGGAATTTGCACGGGGCATCGAGAGTTTGCTCGTAGGAGAAAGCCGGCCACCAAGCCGGCCGGCCGCCCTTGGGCTTCTTGGGCGCGGGCCGCCCTTCAGGCGGCGTGTCTTCGACCATGGCCACCTGCCGACTAGCGGGAGGCGGCGCAGGGCCCTTGTGCTTGTGGTCGTTCGGGTGTGGGCGTCGGCCGGAATCCCCTGCCGGCGTCTTGGGTGCCGGTTGAGTACTTTCCCGGACGCATCTACCCGGAGCTCAGTCTTCATCGAAGAGTCGGCGGTGGCGTATTTGTCCGCTATGTCCAGAAGCTCGTCGAGGGTAGTCGGCTCATCGCAGAGGAGCTTGTGCTTGAGGAGGGTGCCTTCTCGGCACCCGACAGTGAAGTATTCGATGGCTTGCACCTCATGCACCCCCTCGCAAGAATTGCGGAGCTCCGCCCAACGCGTGAGGTAGTCGCGAGTGGACTCGGCTGGGCTGTGCACGCACAAGGAGAGCTGCCTGGGCTTGGGAGCCCGCTTGTAGGTGCTGGTGAAGTTGTGGATGAAAGCTTCGGTGAAATCTAGCCAGCTGTTGATGCTGAAAGGCTTGAGGCTGTTGAGCCAGGTCCACGCCGTGCCTTGCAATATGAGGGGCACGTACTTCACGGCAACGCGCCGGTTGCCGTTGGCTATGCTAACCGCCGTGGAGTAGTCGATCAACTAGTCTTCCGGCTTCACGGAGCCGTTGTACTTGGGCGTGTCTCTTGGGAGAGAGAACCCTTTGGGGAAAGGCTCGTCGCGGATGCGGGGGCCGAAACAAGGCGGGCCGACATCATCTTCTTCTTCCAGCGCCAGGGATCGAGCCAGGCGGTCGATCCGATGGCGGGCGTCATTCTCGCCGACTCCTTCGCGGCGACCTAGTCGGCCGCTGAGAGTCGGGTGCGCCACAGGCGGCGGAGTGGGATATCTCTCTCCACGTGGTCGAGGCGGAGGCGGGTTGCCCCGCCATTCCATGGCTCGGGGATGGCCTTCTACATCTCGCTCGATGGAGATTCGGGTCCGGCTTCGGCTGGCAGCGGGTTCTTTCTCGTGCCACGCGCGGGTGTTGCTCATAGTCGGCGTCCGGGACGTCGTGCCGTGATCTCGGCGCGGGGGAGGGCTTCCCACGCGGACGTCGGCTTCGTGCCGCCGTGCGGCCGCATCAATCAGCTGCTGGATGCGCCGGGTCATGTGGGGGAGTTCTTCGGCCTCCAATTCGTCCAACTCGTCTACGGCGGCCTGGGCGGCACGCAAGTTCTCGAGTGGAGTGGCATAGACCGGGCGGTCGACTCCCAGTGTGTCGGCGATGACAACGCCGCGTTGCTTGACGGCGCCGGCCCGGCTTGGCCCGTCTGGGGCCGGCGTGCCATAGGCGGCGCGGTCAACTTCGCGCTGGTAGGCCTTAGTGAGGCGTCTCACGGAAGCCAGCCTCCGGCCCTCCGCGAGGAGGGCGAGGCGGCGTGCCTCCAGTGCTTCGTCGTTGGCGTCAGCCGGGAGGGGGATGGACAAGTCGTGGGCCGCCGCGTGCAGGGTGTCGTGGGCGCTCTCGTCAGCCGTGCCGCCGTGGCCGATGACCATCACCTCGGTGGTGACGGTGTCACGGCCATCGGTCTGGGGAAGCGGGTCGTTGTAGATCGCGACGTTGGTGGGGAAGGTGTCGAATGAGGCCGTGTCGGAGTCGGCAGGCATCGGGTCAGTGGAGCCAACCGACTCCAAATCCACAGCAGGCTCGCTGGAGACACGGAGCTGGCCGAGGAGGTTGGCGAGGTGGTCGGTGCCCGCATCAGAGGCGAGCTCGTCGGAGATGAGGGTCTCGTCGAGGAGATCGGCGAGGCTGCTCGCCGCGCAGATGCTGGTGACACCTTGCAGCGCGTCGTGGCAAGCGCCATCGGGCGTGCTGGGCTGGCTACGCTCGCTGGGGAGGAAGAGGGTTCCCGTCTAGAACAGGTCTCCGGACGACGGTGCACCTGGCCCCACGGTGGGCGCCAAATGTGGGGTGGTAGGTGCGACATATGCCAACGGGTGGCTTATCATTGTGGGAGCCAGTAAGACATCGCCGGTGCCTGGAAACGGGATCAGGCGAAGACATGCACGTCGGCGGATCTTACCCAGCTTCGGGGCTCTCCGTGGAGATAACACCCCTACTGCTGCTCTGCGGGGTCTCCGCATGATCACTAGATGGACAAGTAGCTACACGATGCTCCTTGAGCTGTTTGGTGGGAGGAGGAAGAAGGGCACGGTTAGCATGCTTCTCCTCCTTGTGTGGTATCTAAAACTAGCTGGGGGGTCGAACCCTTTGCATGGGCGCCCCGGGGGGTTTATATAGGCCTACCCCCCGGGGGTACAATGGTAATCCGACTGGGCGCGGGGCCCAGCCATCTGTGACCGCGCTTGCCGGCTTCGACGCCGGCCGCTGGGGCCCGCCGACTGGTGGGTCCCACCGGCTGCCGGCCCCTAGGTCGACAGGCAGGCCCCACTGTCCAGGGCCTGGTCGGCGGCTGGTTACTGTTGCTCTTTCTTGATGACGTGGGCTTCGTCGTGGTAGGTGTGGCTACAGTACCGCCGCCCGGCGGGCAATTGTTGTTGCCTCACCGCGTCTTATCTCCTTGATGAAGCGTCTCCTTCAAGGACGGCAGCAAGCCGGCTGCGGGGAGCCGGCTCTGTCTTGGGCCGACTAGGGGAGGCGAGGCCGCCTTCGGGCGTCTCTCTGCCTGAAGGGGCCCACCGCCCATGGGCCGCACTAGCAGCCCATCGTGGACGACGTCAGGGTCAACATGGCAACAATGTTGCGCCGGATGGGTCATGGTCACCCGTACGGCGCACTGTGCCGGTCGTGCTTCGAGATTTGGGGGTGGCGGACTTCACTGTAGCCACGCCCCGTCACACCGTCGTTAGGTGGATGCAAACTTTGAGGGTACGGTCTCGACCATTTTGTGGGAGCCGGCTTCTTGGAGTCGGCCTTCTCGCGGCCGGCTCCTCGAAGCCGGCCCTCCCGTGGCTTTCTTCGCGAGGGCTAAAGTCGGGCCGCCTTCCGATAGCCGGCCTGGGTGACAGCCAGCAAGGGGAAGGCGGCCCCATGTCTTGGATTCTTGAGAGCCGGACGGGCTCGTAATTTTTTCAGAAGGGCCAGGGGAAGCCGGCTAGGCTACCCATGGCTATTTACTCCGACATGGAGGGAGTTGTCGGAGTACAACGAGACAAAGATTTATCTTAAATATTTTGGGGTAACAAGGCGCGGGTTGAAGAGGCGGGAGTTTCGCAACATGATAGACAGAGACGCTAGCTTGAAATTTCGGCATAACAAGGCGCGGCTTGAAATTTCAGGAGAACAAGCTTAACGTGTACCCAAAAAAAGACAATTTAGTCTAGTATGATATACTACGTACAATGTGTTTAACATGCACAACACACACACACACACACACCCCATTTAGACTAGTAAGGTACACGTGCATTGCACGCATGAGATTTGGCAACCAAATTATGAATAAATGCCACATTATAGCATGTAAGCTTTGAGTCATATATGCATGATGTAGATGTTCGTTTAATTCTTATAGTTCATTTCATTCAAAATCATCTAGTTTTTATGAGAAAGCTAATCTATTTTAAGATTCATGGAATTGTGTGTTGTAAGGCATAAAGTAAAAACAAATCATGTAGAAAAACATTTGGGCAATTCTGATACGGAAGATTCTAGAACAAACAAGAAGTGCTTGTGTTTTGAGGTTTGTGCATTATGCTTAAGTTCAACCATAGAGTCTTCTAGATTGTACATGTGGCAAAATCTGGTGGAATCTAGATGATATCCAATGGCCAGTAGTGCTCAAATTCGCCAGCTCTGCACCATCGGATTCGCCTCATCCAACGACCATCTTTCAAAGTTAAAGTTATCTTCACACTATATAAAAAATATAAAATATATATATAGGGGTATAGATATAGATAGATATAGATATGTGATGCGAAAGCCACCCATCATCTCCAATTAGAATAGTGTGTCCATGCACGGATCCAATGTGGCCAGACGATGTCTGCCATCGGTATCTCAAATTAAACCAGTCTGACCTTGTTCAATGTGTATACATTACAACATGCTCGTTTCCAAACCACACCGCGTAGATCTCCGTTATATTCATGCATGCATGGGTTTCAAACATCATGATCTCTTATTCAAATATTTGAATTGAACTTTACATTGATTATGACCTCACCTAGTCTTTTACACCCACACATTGGTCTTCTCTTTATAATTGTACCACTAACTTTATCTCGTGCATGCATGCACACACACTACCAGTCGGCATTATCCATCGCACACATGCAATCTTTTTCTTTAGGTCGGTCTCCCATGAAGGCACACACACATACCCCTCTCCAACATATCGGGCATTCTTTATCTCTCATGTGCACGCGCAACAATCGATGTTCCTCTATGTGTGTGTATATATCTAGGTCTTTCATAGTTTTCCACATAAACCGATCAATCTATATATCTAGTGAGGTCTCACCCTGTTTCCCACGTCCACATCGATCAATCTATACCTCTCTATACAGGATTACATATATACCTAATACACCCACATTAATTGTATATCCAACGCCCCCCTCTCATCATCCATGCCTTCCACTTCATCTCTCAGACGCACGCACAATGGCGGAGATAGGGGCAGCAAGGGCCCTGCCCCCCCTAACATCACTATATATCGAGGCTAATATGAATGTGATCATTAGACAATTGCTAGTAAAAATGGTTTAAGTTGATGAATTGGCCCTCCTCGTAAAGGATTAGCAATGTTTGGCCCCCTAGCTCATGTGACATTTTTCATGGCTCCGCCACTACGTGCAACAGCGCACGTTCTCGCCCCCTCTCTCCAAATATCGATCTCGTAGTTGTGCACTCCTTCATAGTCTCCCTCCACTCGGCCCCTCGCACCATCTTCTAGCCCCCCACCGGATTTTTCCACATGTACAATCTAGCAGACTCCATGGTTGAACTTAAGCATAATGCACAAATCTCAAAACAACAGTGGTTCTCCTTTGTTCTAGAATCTTCCGTATCATAACTGCCCAAACTTTTTTTCTAGTTGAATTGCCATTATTTGTTTTTACTTTATGCTTTACAACGCACAATTCCATGAATCATAAAATAGATTAAGGGCTTCTTTGATTCAAAGGATTCTCAAAGGAAATTTGAAGGATTCTAATCCTTAGGAATTTTTCCTATCTTGGTTGTTTGATTTGTAGGATTGTAAACCATAGGAATTTTTCCATATGATTCATTTGCACTAGATTTCATAGGAAACATCCCATCCACTCAAACCTCTTTGAAAGAATTTTGCGTTTTTTCTATGCACAATCAAACACTCGTACAATCCTGTAGGATTCAAGACGACATTCCACTCTAATCCCATGTTCTTCATATTCCCATGTTTTGGAAATCCTATGAATCAAAGAGGACCTAGGTTTTTTATAAAAACTAATTGATTTTGAATGAGATGAACTATACGAATTAAATGAAGGTCTACATCGGGCATATATGACTCAGAGCTTACATGCTATAGTGTGGTATTTATTCATAATTTGGTTGCAAAATCTGACGCATGCAATGCATGTGTACCTTACTAGTACTTCGAGTATGTGCAAAACACAATGGCACGCTACACAGGTCTCTCTTACAGTTCATGAAGCCACGTGGCACATGTGGAGGCGTTGTCGCGACATCCTTGTGTGGATTGATCATAGTGACATGCTGCTAGTTCCAGAAGAATGTACTCGTCCTCCCTGAGCCACACTGGCAATACATGCACGAAGCGAAGATGTGCACGCACGCCACACACGCACTCATTCCCTCACACGCACACGTGGGTCCACGGGCGGACGCAATTTTGTACCAAGATCCACCCCATGTGATAATTTGACGCGTGTAAAGTCCTTCACTTCATTGATGGTCAATTAATACAGCGCATGCAAATTGAGTGGATGTAAGGGCGGAAGAAAGGCATTACTACTCCACTGCGCGCATGCGAGTAGTTAAATCATGGGTTGCTAGTAGTACTTCCATTGGTGTCCTTCGTATTTTGTGCCAATTTTTTATAGTAACATAATATTTACGCATCTGAGCAGTGTAGTCTACTTGAAATTTATGTTCCACTGAACTCATCGGGAGCCGTTTCGGGCCTCGAAACCAAAACCCATCAATTTATCTTTACCTTCTTCCCATCACATTCGAAAGTACTAGTGCTACAATTAAGTGCAAGCTTGCTCACACCTACTAGTACGTATCAAACCTGAACATGTTCCCACTATGCAGGTATTAGTACTAGTGCTAGTACTTAGGTTATAAAAAGGGGAACTACCTAACCGAAAATTACTCTACCTTTCCTCCTCATAAGTGCTTCTTCTTCGTCCGTCCTTGCCATGTCCGGTGCGTAGACTTCAAGGTCGAGAACTACTCATAACAAGGGAGCGGCAACCAAGGCTGCAGGAAAAAATGAGGGCTCTCCGCCATGCAGAGACCTCGAAAGATCTCTCACGGGCTGGCGATGGCTCCTAGGAGCACCCTAGCCGCGGAGGCGAACATGCCGAGCTGGCGGCGCTGGAGTCGTTATCCCTCGACGGCATTCCCGATCAGCTCAATAAGCACCTCAATAAGCAGAAGGAGTTCATCCACGGCTTGGTGGAGCTGCTGAAGGAGAGCCTCGACGACATGCCCGCTGAGCTCAATAAGCAGGGGGAGTTGACCGACGGCTTGGTGATGCTGCTGAAGAAGAGCATTGCCTCGGAGAAGAAGGCAACCGGCGAAATCCTGCAACTTCAGGAGGACAAGGCGAAGCTCTGCCACAAGCTCGACCTCCTGAAGGAGAAAAACGTCGGCTGAAAGAAGCTGCATGAGAGTAGTAGTTCCTTGATGAAGATGTTGCAGGCCCTCGTCATGGAACAGAAGGAGGAGTTGGCGAAGCTCCGCATCAAGCACCCAGCTACTTCCAAGGTACGTAATGCGGCCATGGAACAGATGATGAAGGCTCGCGTCGAGAAATCCTGCTTCACGGACAAAATGAAGAAGATGGCGGAGGAGACGCGCAAGGAGATGGAGGTCGTGGAGGCGATGAAGAAGCAGTTACGACTCCACGGCGAATTAGATCATTTGGGGTGATAATCGTCCTTCTTCTTTTGCTCCTGTGTTTCTTCTTTTGCTTCGGGTGTTTCGCCACACGTGTCACGTTCTCTGCGAGGCATGAATAGAATAATGCTAACAATGAGATGACTAGCAAATTAGATCGTTTTTTATCGCCATATGGCACTGGACTGCCGTGTTTTGTGCTCCTCTGTCGTAGTTCTAGTCCAGTGGTAAACTTGAGTATACCGCACAGTTCTTTGCTCCTCCTCAGGTCATCGGCACATTTATACGAGCAGTCAAATCACAAGGCCCTGCCTTCCAGCAATAATGAGCCATCAAATCACAAAGGCCCTCGCCTCTCGTGAAAAGGACCAAGCTAGACTGCCCCGCCCTGTAGCCTTTTAAAAAATGTATACATTTGTACAATAGTAGTATCGATGGATTGCGCCATGGAGCAAAACTAACAAGATGAAATTAAAGAAAAAAGGTGGTACATAATAGAGAGCGCTCGTCGCCAAATTATGCATATACTATATGACACTGCCCACTATGAAGGTACTAGTAACATAGACTAGTAACTAGTCTATGTTACTCTCCACTATGACCAGCCAAAGTGGAGGCGTGGATACCAACGAGGGTCTGGTTGTGTCTATACTTGGACAACTCACCCGACTGCATGCGCACCAGGCAGACGAAGCTCGTGCCGTGTTGGTGCCATGTGCAGCCCACACATTAACCAAAACCTCACGCCTCCAGCTTAGCCTCTGTGTTTTAAACTTCTCAGAGGGTGCTTGGATCCAAGGGACTTATTTTAGTCCGACTAAAAATAGTCTCTTTAAGAGGCTAAAGTTCCAATCACCCCTGACTAAAGAGGGGCTAAAACTAGTCTTGAGACTAAATTTTTTTAGTCAGGGGTACCCCTACTAAAATGTGGATTAGTCCTCTCTCTCCTCATTCAATTCCTCTCCTTTAACATAGGCAAGTTCTGGATTGGAGGGTTGGGAGGATAATAAGTGCTCATTAACTTGATTTTAGTCTCTTTAGTATTTGGATCCAAGCATGGGTGAGGCTAGCAAGTTTTAGTCCCACTACTTTTATTCATGATACTAAAACGTATCCAAGCACCCTCTCAATCTCAAGGCCAAGGAGCAATGTGAAACCTGTGATAGAGCCAATCGAACGGTTGAGAACACTACAATTTGTAGCTACAGATGCGTGTGTGAGAGAGAACGAGTGCGTGCGTGCACCTCTTCTTAGAGTAAAAGTGTATGTGGGTGGCATCGACCTAGGGAGCAGTGATGGTGCATGCGAGAAGTCCGAGAGATAGGTGTAATGCGTCTGAAAAAAAGACTAGTCTATAGCTCGCCACGAGGCCATTCATGTCGAACGCCAAGCGTAAGATATGTATCCGATGGTGCCAGTTTTTGCACGTACACAACAGTATAAAAAGAACTAGTACCATGGCATATGCTACACCACAGCTGAGAAAATGTGCCAACGTTACGCCATCCGAGAATAGTGCCGAACTTCGAAACTAGAACCGTCAATAAATTCTGAGCGTGTCTCGTCACATTCCAAATTACTACTCCTACCACGCTATATTTAATTGCAAACCTATTCACACCGATCACAACCTAAACAGTTTCCCACTTAGGAGCGTATTAGTAGTACTCGGTTATACATACTACTATGCTAAGATGACTGCACATTCCACCTCAACTCCTCATCCACAAAAAACAATCAAGTCAATCAAGCCATAGCCAGTGTGAGTTCTGGGTCAAGAGATTTCCACCAGGGAGAGTTGAGCATGGAAGAGGAAGCATAAGAGATGTCCCGCCTCGCCGCGAAAGCAGCCGACATGTCCAGCCGCGCAGCAGTAGCAGCACAGAGGTCCCGCCGCGCTGTCGATGTAGCAGACTGTTTCGGCCACGCCGCAGAAGCAGCAGAGATGTCCCGCCGCACCGCCGAAGCAGCACGGAGGTCCCACCGCACCGCGGCAGCCTGGGAAAATTTCTCGCGGGCAGGCAAGGACTCTTACAGGCGCATGCATGCGATGGTCCATAGCCAGATGAATCAGATCTCCGGCTGGGCAAGGTTGCAGGACGAGGCTACCGGCATCATCCGACAACTAGGGGAGGGAAATGCGAAGCTCTGGGGAGAGCACGACCTACTGAGGACGAAGATCGCCAGAAGGGCGAAGCAGGAGGAGGAGATTGCTGCCTTGTTGCAGAGGACGGGCGTCATCATCAAGAAACTTATGGACGAGAATGTGATGCTCTGCATCGAGCGCAACAGGCTGGTGGAGGAATCCATGGATGCTGCCAAGCAACGTACTAAGGACATGAAACTGATGAAAGAGATCATCACCCGTCGCGAGAACTAGTCTCTATGACCTGCAGCGCATAAAGAATGTAGAGATGAGCGAGCCAGATCGTTGTATGCGTCTTCCTTCTTCTTTTGCCCTTGTGTATTTTGGGTGTAGCGGAATGTGGCTTTTTTAGTTATCTTCCTAATTATGTAAGACAATTATTATCCACTCTCATCGTCCTTATATATATTCATCAGTCTTGCTATAAGTCGCAGTAGATGCTATATAGGTCCGTTGGATCTTACATCAAGATCCGTGCAAAATTTTCTTTTTAGATTTTCTTTTTTCTCTCTTAAATCTCAGTCGAGTGAGACATTGCCAGGCCATTAAACAGAGGCTCGGGCGCCATTAATGGAGACCTTGGGAGAGAGGTGGACGGCAGATGGAGGTCAAAGGGCTCACACGCCTCCCGTACTCAAATAGCTACCCTGGACGGTGCCTCCTAGCTAATAAAAAAGGGGACGCGTGGAGACACGTAAATGGTAAATAGAACGCCCACGGTTTCAATAATACTTGTGTTTCCGATTGTAACATGATAGCACTTGTTCCAAAATGACTTTCTTGCTTGTTAATGTGTGCGCCTTCGCAAATCGGACAGCAAAATTAGCACAGCATGTTGGTGCCATGTCATGACACCAAGCCAAGTTTTATGATTTTCATGCGTGTTTCGGATTTACAGGAATTAAAAAACCAAGTTTTTCAATGTTTCCAGCCAAGCCATGACGCCCAGATATTTGAATTTCATTCCCATTTCTGGCATGGGACCTAGAAATTTACCCGAGGACACACATGTGATTTTTCAACCAGCTTTGGTGCGCTGGAGCATGTGCTTGTATTTAAAATTTGAATTATGCACACAAAGGTTACATGTTCCCTCTCATAACCACGAGCCTTCTTGTGAGAAGCTCTGGTTTGCCGGAAACTTATACCAAAACTTGTTCCTATTCTGCAAAAAAATTTACCACCGCATGGTAGTACCATGACATGACACCATGCCAAGTTTCATGATTTTCAGGCGTGTTTTGGATTTACAAGGATTTTAAAACCAAGCTTCTCAATGTTCTCGGCGGAACCACGATGCCCAGATATTTGAATTTCATTCCCATTTCTTGCATGGGACCTAGAAATTCACCCGAGGACACACATGTGATTTTTCAATCAACTTTGGTGCACGGGAGCATGTGCTTGTAGTTCAAATTTGAAGTATGCACATTAAATGACCAGAAACACAATTAATGTATAAAAAAGGCCAAACGAACCCGGAATAATTCCAAAATTTAACGGGGCACTCATATAGTTCTATGTTGCCTCTGTAAAGAAAATTTGGGGGGAGGCAGCATATATTGTTACGCACACAAAGGTATAAAGAAATAAAGAAATTAGCATACCTATTTAATTCTTGGGTTCTTATTATTTATGCCACTAGTTGTGTATCACTACTCAGTTCTGCCATTAGAAGTTACAACTACTCAAAAAATACCATCGATCCATGAGATTCCTGCTCAAAAATGCAATTAGATATCTAAAAAATGTCATCGTTAAGTTAGATGCTTGCTCAGAATTGCCATTAGACATTGTTATTTTCACGTCAAACCCGTTGACCATGTTACATGACAAAAATAAGCCGATTCTCACAATGATAAGTTAATGGTGTCCAGCACAACACACCCCTCAAATAAAACTAAGCACCCTGGAATTCTTTGACAACTAAACTGCTGGCTATATGATGTTGGCCATATATATTGTACGTATATAATGTGAAGAAACGAGTGGTTGTACTATACCAACTAAAAGATGAAATGTACGAAATATAACAAGAAGAAACATAACATAGTTCTGCTGGGGGCTCAGCACAACACACCCCTCAAATAAAACTAAGCACGCCAGAAATTAAACTAAGCAACTAATCCGGTAGACACTGCATTAGAACCACCATGAGCAACGACACTGCCACCTTACTCGGAGTCCTCGTCCATTGCAGCATAGTGGATGTGGTCTATATCTAGTATAGTCCACTGCCATGGTAAGCATTGAAGGCTGATCAAGGGAGGGCACCATCCCTTACTTCTGGAGGTCGAAGGGGTCGCCTACAACAAGGCCTATCCGACCCAGGATTTCCTTGTCGTTCCTAAAGTCTACAGTAATGAATTTGACTCGGCCGCCCTTGAGGAACTTCTTAAATTCCTCGCACTCAACGTCGGCATGTCATATGTGGTAGACCAAGCATAAGTCATGCACGAAAACCTGGATCATGGCGGGCTTCTTCTTCTCTGCCTCCTTTAGATTCTTCTTGCCTCCTAGGACTGTGGTGTACTCAACATCTAGCCCGGCGACCCACTCATCATTTGAGTTTTTGAACATGCGTTTGAAGCGAGCAAGGCATTCTTTCATCGTTGCGGAAGAACGGGTGTAGATGACATCGAACTCATCACCGGTGATGGTTCTAACCTTCTGCTCACAGCCGATCATGGAGATTTGGGACGCCATGGATTTGGGAGGAGGGTTAGGATTAGTGGAACTGCCGTAATGTGAAAGGACGGGACGACTAGGAGCGGTTTATCGATTGTAAAAATGTCAAGTGGGGGGCGCATGCGAATGGCAGGGTAGTGGCTTGCCTGGTGGATAAATGGATTCATGCACAGTACTATGGGGGCCCAATTAGATGTCATGTCTACTCGACACCCAATTAAATGGCTTTCGATGTCATGTCAAGTGTCGGGAAAATTATAGGTGATACAAAGCTTTCCATTCTCCCATGATACGGGCTTCCGAGAGCCCTTGGATCTGAGATCGAATGGTTGCATGGCGTGATTCTAGACCTATGGGTGAATATCCTATCCTGGAGGGTTATTCTGTAAATTTTTAGCAACTTAGCATGCGACCGTTCGATCTCAGATCCATGGGCTGCCAGCACCCCGTATCATGGTCGCGCCTACCACGACCGTTGCCTCGCTCGCGCCCTTGGATATTTAACACGGTGTGTTAGGCTATCTGATGTTGGCATTGTCGGATTTCGGGTTCCGCCAGACCCTTAAGGTTCGAACTCTAGGGTGCATGCGGAGATTACGCCTTCTACCTCTCCTTCTCGCAAAGATCTAGACTACTGAAAGAACTACACAAGAGACACAAGGTTTATACTGGTTTGGGCCACCATTGCGGTGTAATACCCTACTCCAGTGTGTGGTGGGTGGATTGCCTCTTGGGGCTGATGATGATGAACAATACAAGGAAGAACAGCCTCGCGAGGGTCTGCTCTTGGCTGGGGCGATGACCTGTTAGGAGGAGTTCAGTCGCCCTTTTCTTTCTCTCTCTCTCTCTCTCTCACTCCCACCAACTGCTTCTCTCTTGTTATGTGGGTGGGTGGTCCTATTTATAGAGGCCCTGGTCCTCTTCCCAAATATCGAGCGGGAAGGGAGCCAACAATGGCGGGCTAATTTTAAGGGGGACAGCAAGTATCAGCTATCCTGACAAGAGTAGTCTTTGCCTGCGCAAAGCTCTGGTGACGACGCCGTCTTGGGCTCCACGGTGACCTCCGTCTCGTAGTCCTCCTGGTCTTGGTCTCATTGCACCGAAATGGCAACCTTTGCCTGATGCCTCGGTACTCCGCGGCTGCGCCTGCCCCCTTTACACCAAAGAGGAAGGGAGGATGCTGCGCGGGCTGGCACCCGCCTGGCGCCTTTGATCGTCATGGCTTGCGTCACGGGGACCTCATGAGGTACCCCGCCTTGATCTCTCCGCCTCCTCGTGAGCCAGCCTGATGAGGCCGCGCCTGAGGAAGCTCCACGTCGTCCGCCCCACGAGGCTTGGCCCCTCGCGAGGGTCTTGAGTCTTGTGTTGATGAAGATGGTCCGTGTTGGGCCCCCTTTGAGCCACGCCGCAGGCCGCAGGCAGGCAAGTCTAGGGAACCCCATTCCCAGAACACCGACAGTAGCCCCCGGGCCCAAGGCGCGCCCGGACTTGGCCGTGCTGAGAGGCGAAAGGGCAAGGGCGAAGCACCGCGGGCCCTAACAGCCTGCGGCCTTGGGCGCCGCGTGGCGGTTGGTGGGACGTGGGCGTCTCCGCTTCCCCACGACGCCTCGGTGATCGCGAGGTTGGACATGTCCCTGCATGCAAATCGTGTCATGATTACCTGCGATCGTGGAGGCCGGCGGTTGGCCTTCGCCGGCTATAAGTACGGAACTGTGCGTGCCCTTCCAGTCCATCCCTCCTTGCTTCTCCTTCTTCCCGATCCTTGCTCCATCTTGTCGCGATGTCTCCAATTCGCCGGTTCTCTGCAGCGAAGAAGGGAAAGGCCCCTCGAGAGGGACCAGACCCGCTCCCGCCGAAGAAACGGCTCTCTCTTCGCGGCCGGGACGAGGAGGACCATCAGGTGGTGTCGAGGCCTCGGTGCGAGCGGCCTCCGCCGGGGTTCCCTCTTCCCTTGTACGCCCACGTCGAGGGCCTCGAAGGGGTCGATGCCGATCCCCGTGGTCAGCGCCGTCGTCGGCGCCTTCGGGTGACGAAGGTGTGGGTTGTTCCTCCTGGGGTCCACGCCGAGGGCTCCTCCCAAGAGTTCGTGCTCCACGTCGCCATTCCTCTCCAGTGTTGGATCCACCTGCCTCCTTTCTTCGCCTCCATCATCCCGGGGGGGAGCCCCTAGAGCTCTGGATGCAGCACGCCGGCTGCAGCACCCTCGCAACCGAGGTAGAGGTCGCGGTCGTTGCCCCGGGCGAGGTCTACATGACTCGTGGCTGGAGAGAGATCGCCTGGGTTTGCAGGGTAAGGGGCGTCTTCGCGGTCCACTTGGAGTATGATGGCGCTTCGGTGATGTTCTTCAAGGTCTTCGACGCGAACGGGCGCCGACTCGAGTGTTGCCCCGGGAGAGGTGGCCAGGACCTCGCCATGGTGAGGGCTAGGCCAGTCGACCGCTCCCTTGGCGGCTCTGCAGGCGACGGAGGCGCCGGAGGATCCAGCGACTCCCGCGAGATCTTCGCGACTCCGGAGATGAGTGACGACAGCTACGAGCCCACAAGCCGGCGCCGCTCCTGGAGCGGGGCGGGCTCGTCTGGCCGTCGCCGACTCTGATCTGGATGGGGTTGGCGCCGGCGCTTGACGGCCCACTGTTGATGATGGCATCTTTTGCAGGAGCGCGTGTAGTTAGCATCCCTTAAGATCCGTTCCCTACGAGGAATCAAAATGCGCCCCATGGGGGCTTGTAAGGTGCATGTAATCCTGTTTGTTAATACATAACCCTTGCTGTAGAGCTGTGCGAGTTGCTGATTCTGTCTTAGCTCAGTTCTCCCTTTCGAACCTCGCGAGGGCTTGGTGCTCTGTGTCGACAAGTCCCAGTCCCAAGGCGGCGTCAGCCGTCGCTGGTATGCCAGGTCGCGATGCCGTGGTCAAGGCCAGGAGGTGAGCGACCCGGGGTCCGGTAAGAGCCCCTGAGTCGCGATGCTCAGGAGGTCCCCTTTGGCGCCCAAGCAGCCGTCACTCGGCGAGAAAGGAGAGCGGCGTTGCTGACACGGAATTGCATTAGATGCGGGGGTAGTGCTACGATAGCCAGTGCTTTTGGGCGGTGACTTATCTCAAGAGTCGGGGATTATTCCTGGTGTGTCGTCGGGTCCGCGCATCGGCAGGAGAGGAATCGCTCGGCGAGGTCCTCGCGCGCCCCTTCTCCCCCGCCTTTGCTCCCCTTTCTGCTCTACGTCCTCGGGTCCCGGCCCTCGAGCTAGTCTCAGCCGTCGCTGGTATGTCAGGTCGCGATGCCGTGGTCAAGGCCAGAGGGTGAGGGCTGGAGAGCCAGTAGGAGCCCTGAGTCGCGGTTTGCGCGGATGAGAGTGAAAGGAACGCCGCTAGGGCCTTGCGCGGATGTTAAAAGTGGGACTAACCCCAAAATCTGCAGGTAGCTCAAGTTTATATGCATTATCATTTATTTTCTCTAACACCTTAAAAGGACCATCAGCACGTGGCATTAGCTTTGATTTGCACAAATTAGGAAATCTATCTTTACGCAAATGTAACCAAACAAGATCTCCAGGCGCAAACACAACATGTTTTCTACCCTTATCTCTAGCAAGTTTATATTTAGCATTCATACGCTCAATGTTTTCCTTAGTTAACTCATGCATTTTTAAAATCAATTCAGAACGTTCTTTAGCATCAAAATTAACCTTCTCCGAAGATGGAAGAGGCAACAAATCAATAGGTGCACGAGGTAGGAAACCATACACAATTTCAAAAGGGCACATCTTAGTAGTAGAATGCAATGAACGATTATAAGCAAATTCAATATGAGGCAAGCATTCTTCCCACATTTTCTTATTATTCTTCAAAACAGCCCTAAGCAGAGTAGACAATGTTCTATTGACTACTTCAGTTTGTCCATCAGTTTGGAGGTGACAAGTAGTACTAAAAAGCAGTTTAGTCCCCAACTTAGCCCATAAACATCTCCAAAAGTGGCTAAGAAATTTAGTATCACGATCTGAAACAATAGTACTTGGCACACCATGTAAGCGAATAATTTCACGAAAGAACAAATCAGCAACATTAACAGCATCATCACTTTTATGACATGGTATAAAGTGTGCCATTTTCGAGAACCTATCCACGACAACAAATATGCTATCCATCCCCTTCTTTGTTCGAGGTAAACCTAAAACAAAGTCCACAGATATATCCTCCCAAGGAACACTAGGTACAGGCAAAGGCATATATAAACCATGAGGATTGAGTCGTGACTTAGCTCTTTGACATGTAGTGCAACGAGCAACAAAACGCTCAACATCCCGTCTCATCTTTGGCCAAAAGAAATGTGTAGCAAGTATATCCTCCTTCTTCTTGACGCCAAAGTGTCCCATTAATCCTACTCCATGCGCCTCCTGCAACAACAAAAGACGAACGGAGCTAGCTGGAATGCATAGCTTGTTAGCACGAAACACAAATCCATCGTTAAGAACGAACTTGTTCCAAGTTCTCCCTTCCTTACAATTCTGCAATACATCTTTAAATTCAGCATCATGAACATGTTGATCTTTGATGGTCTCCAAACCAAATATTTTAAAGTCAAGTTGTGAAAGCATAGTATAACAACGAGACAATGCATCAGCAATAACATTTTCTTTACCCTTCTTGTGTTTAATGACATAAGGGAAAGTCTCAATGAATTCAACCCATTTAGCATGTCTACGGTTCAGTTTTGCTTGACTTTTAATGTGTTTCAAAGATTCATGATCAGAATGTATAACAAATTCTTTGGGCCACAAATAATGTTGCCATGTTTCTAAAGTCCGAACAAGAGCATATAATTCTTTATCATAAGTAGAATAGTTCAGACTAGGCCCACTCAATTTTTTAGAAAAGTATGCAACAGGTTTGCCATCTTGTAATAACACACCTCCTAATCCAATTCCACTAGCATCACATTCAAGCTCAAAAGTCTTATTAAAATCAGGAAGTTGGAGTAAAGGAGCATGTGTCAACTTACCTTTCAATACCGTGAAGGCTTCTTCCTGTGTGGTGCCCCAAACAAAAGGCACATCCTTCTTTGTAAGCTCGTTGAGAGGTGTAGCAATGGTGCTGAAATCTCTCACAAAATGCCTATAGAAACCAGCGAGGCCAAGGAAACTCCTCACTTGTGTGACCGTTTTGGGCTGCGGCCAACTCTCAATAGCTTCAATCTTGGCTTTATCAACTTCAATTCCCTGTGGAGTAACAACATAGCCAAGAAAAGATACTCGTTCGGTGCAAAAGGTGCACTTCCCAAGGTTACCAAACAAACGTGCATCACGTAGAGCGATAAAAACAGCACGTAAATGTTGCAAATGTGCTTCCAACGATTTGCTATAAATCAGTATATCATCACAATAGACTACCACAAATCGTCCAATGAAAGCACGTAAAACTTTGTTCATTAATCTCATAAAAGTACTAGGCGCATTAGTTAACCCAAAAGGCATGACTAACCACTCATATAAACCAAACTTAGTTTTAAATGCTGTTTTCCATTCATCTCCCAATTTCATACGAATTTGATGGTATCCACTACGCAAATCAACTTTGGAGAATATTGTAGAGCCACTCAATTCATCAAGCATATCATCAAGCCTAGGAATAGGATGACGATAACGAATAGTAATATTATTAATGCCTCTACAATCAACACACATACGCGACGTACCATCCTTTTTAGGCACTAGTATAATAGGAACAGCACAAGGACTAAGAGATTCGCGTATATAACCTTTGTCGAGTAGCTCCTGTACTTGACGCATAATCTCCTTCGTCTCCTTTGGATTGGTATGGTATGGTGCACGGTTGGGTAGCGAAGCATCGGGAATTAAGTCAATTTGATGCTCAATCCCTCGAATAGGTGGTAATCCCGGTGGCACGTCTTGTGGAAAGACGTCAGCGAACTCCTGCAAAATGTTAGTGACAGCAGGAGGCAAAGAGGAAGGCACGTCCTCAAATGAAAATAATGCCTCTTTGCACACAAAAGCATAGCAAACAGATTTGCTAAAATCTAGATCATCAATATCAGATTTGGTGGCAAGTAAACATGCACTTTTCAATTTAATTTCAGAAGCAACACTAGATTGTTTATTATTATTAGGCTGCATTTGTTGCTCAAATTCTTTTGCCACAATCTGATTTTCACTCTTATTTTTCTCCGGTTTTGCTTTATTAGCTCTATTAATATCATCTTTCAAAATGGAATCAGGAGTCATAGGAAGCCAAGTAATATTTTTATCTTTATGAACAAGAGTATACTGATTGTTTCTACCATGGTGAACAGAATTTTTATCAAATTGCCATGGTCTACCAAGTAATAAGGAACATGCTTGCATAGGTACCACATCACAATCAACATAATCAGCATATGTAGAGATACTAAAATGCACACGAACAGTACGTGTTACCTTAACCTTGCCACTGTTGTTGAACCATTGGATGTAGTAAGGATGTGGATGTGGTCTTGTGGTGAGAGATAGCTTCTCCACCATCTCCATGCTAGCCAAGTTATTGCAGCTCCCTCCATCCATGATGACGCGAACAGAACATTCCTTCACAACTCCCTTTGTATGGAAAAAATTATGCCTCTGGTTTTGCTCAGCTTGTGTAACCTGCACACTCAAAACACATTGAGCAACTAAACATTCATACCTGTCAGCATCTTCAGCAGCCATGTATTGCGTCTCATGATCAGAATCATCTCCACCGTGTTCTTCACGTGTAATAAGAGCCAAAGTCTCCTCATCATAGTCACTAGCGGACTCATACCCACCATCCTTAGTAGCAATCATCACACGCTGAGATTGGCATTCTCTTGCAAAATGTCCTCTTGCCTTACAACGACAACAAATAATATCACTTGTGTGCCCTGTTGATGCCATGGAAGAAGAAGAGCTCTGCGCAGGTCCAGCGGGTGTGCTCTTGGCAGATAGTGGTGGTTGTGCCTGCTTTCTTGTATCACGGCTGGAGGTGGCACCTGATGGAGGTGCTGGTGGAGTGGAAGTAGAGGATGCATGTGGTGTCCATGATGAAGATCGACCTGCAGAAAAGTTAGTTCGCGCCAATGCCTGTCGATCCTGCACTTCACGTTCAGCTTTACAAGCAAGATGGAATAAATGAGTGATATTATTATACTCCTTATACTCTAGGATGGTCTGAGTCTCTCTATTTAATCCACCCATAAAACATGCAAGCATAGCTTCATTCTCCTCAACAATACCACATCTAATCATGCTAGTTTGTAATTCTTGATAATATTCTTCTACAGAATTTTTTCCTTGTCTTAAACGCTGCAATTTTTGAAGTAATTCACGTTGATAATATGGTGGAACCCAACAAGTACGCATAGCAGTTTTCAAAGCAGCCCAAGTAGCAGGAATAGGATATAATCTACAATGCTCAGACCACCAAACACATGCAAAACTAGTGAATGCACAAACAGCAGCAGGAACACGTCTCTCCTCGGGATATTGTAAACATGTAAATCGTTGTTCAGTTTCTAACTCCCAAGTAAGATATATATCAGGAACATATCTACCCTCAAATGGTGGAATATTCAATTTTAGTTTAGGGAGATGGTCATGATCTCGTACCTGAGGGTGAGCCCTACCATTGCCATTATTTGCATGTGGACGACCTGGTGGTTGTTGTGCTAGTGGTGGCACGTAGTTTTGATTTTGATCAACCTCATCCTCGTAATCGCCGGCAAAATCATCCTCCTCCGCATCAGCAGCAGGAGCCACAGAAGTATCAACAGCAGCAACAACAGTTTGGCCAGGTGCAAGAGGGAGACGGCTCGCTCGGCGAAGGGCTGTTTCACGATGTGTAGGTAGTCGTTGTTGTTGTTGTTGTAGAGGTGCGTTAGGTGCAGCCGGTGGTGGTGGTGGAAGACGCGCGAGCAATTCATTAAACCTGTTATCGAGCTTTGTTTCGAACGTCTTCTCCATGTCATCTATCTTCTCCATGGCCTCTTCAAATCTGTTTAGCACATCTTGCACCTGTCCATTCATCATTTGCTGAAATTTATCATGCAACTCCTTATTCATCATGTTCTCCTAGTCACTCTCGTCGGCTTGTGATCCTTCCATGGTTAGCAACAATAGAAACACACAAGAATATGATCCTACAGAATACTAACAAGAGGTGGTGGTGGTGTCACAAATCCGTCAAGCCAATCTCAAATTCTTACCAGTTCTTACCCAGCAGCAGGCGGTGATCGGCAACCGTCATAGTCAAAACTCTCAAAGCTTGGATAGAGCGATTACCAGGGAGAGTCAAACGCACGACGTAGATGTATGTGGAGCTGGGAAGGCTTATAATATGGTAGCAAAAAGGGTCAGCAATAATCAATTCAGAGATGCAAAGTTGAATAAACGCTCAATGACGGTACTGTGCTGGTCCCAGGCTAGACCATGCTAGAGATGCGAGCCTAGAACACTAACAAAATCACGGCACTACACGTAAATAAGGGGAAAGCACACTCTGGAACTCTTTTTTCGCTCTCTTTTTTTGCGCTCCTTTTTTTGCGCTCATCTTTTTTTGCGAAAAATCACTATAATGGCGAGTGTCTCAAAACTCTTCCCTCGTCAAACTGATAGGATGGGCACGAATTTATTTTTTTCACTTCTTTTCGGAAATCAGGGCAGCGACGATGAAAAAGTGCGACAAAAAATCACTATGATGGCACGTGACTCAAAAGACTCAGAAAAGCCTAAAAATAGGATAGGGAAAAAAATTGCCCGTGAAAATTTTGGCCTAAAAACTGCCCGGGGGTCTCCAGACTCTTTTTTTTCGAGACCTACGCAGGCAAGGAAACACGAATCGGAATTTAGATTGATCTCAAGAACAAACCTAATATGAGATGAACTCGGATTGGTGGTGGATATATGGTTGTGGTATATGGCAGCGGTGGTGGTATATGGATACAGATTGGTGGTGGTATATGGATACGGATTCAGAGCGATGGCGGATAAGTAATGGTGGTAGATGGGCGATGATGATGGTGCGGCGGCGGCGTGACAACTTATGACCAGAACTCAAAACTCTAAAAGACTAGACTCTAAGACTAGCAACTTGACACGACGATGCAACCGCAAATTTAACAAAGCAAAAACCCTAACAAGATTATGCAAAGGCTCAGATTGGTTCGGATATGATGAACTAACCCTAATTTTTTTGTGGCTTTTTCGTGGACTGTAGGTATGAAGAACAGACTCGATCTAATCTACGAAAAACTGTAAAATCTCACCGAGCAACCTGGAAATCTGATACCACTTGATAGAGGCAAAGGTGTCCCGATGTTTCGATGAGATGGTGGCTATCGTTTTCTGTGGGAATAGACCTTGACGATCCGACTACGAACGTGCGAGACGCCACGCCTTAGCAATCGCTAAACCAACTTCCGAGGGGTTATTGTGAAAGCACAAGTGCTCCCTAGGTGGTTTTGATAATTGATGACAACATATCTCTTGTTGGACTAACGTTTCTATCTAGTATGTTTCAGATAAGTTCAACAATGGAGTGGCATGGACTAAAGGCTGTGGGAAGTTCTCCAAGATGCTAAGGACAAAGGATTGGCTAAAGCTCAAAGCTCAAGACTCTTCATTTTACATTTTAGTGAACCAAGATCACATTGAGTCCATAGGAAAAGCCAATACTATCAAGGAGGGATGAGGTGTTGTTTAATGAGCCTCTTGCTCAAGTGCTTAATGATATGCTCCAAAATCCTCAGCTACTTTCCCACTTCCACATATGACCTAAACCTAAAGCCAAACTCGGTCCTACCGATTGTTCCTATCCGGCGCCATCGAGTTTCACATGTCATAGCCACTGCCAGAAACCCTAATCAGTTCGGTCTCACCGATGGGATCTCGGTCTCACCGAGATGGGCTTGCAAACTCTCTGTTACCTATTGCATTATTCTCGGTCCCATCAAGATATGCAATCGGTCCCACCGAGTTTGCTTGGCCAACTCTCTGTTTCACTTATTACCCAAATCAGTCCCACCGAGTTTGAGTAATCGGTCAAACCGAGTTTTGGATTTACCCTAACCCTAGCACATCGGTCCCACCGAGTTGATCCAGTCGGTCCCACCGAAATCTCTAATGGTCACTAGGTTTACTATTTCGGTCCGACCGAGTTTGTTGATTCGGTCCCACCGAGATTGGAAAACTGTGTGTAACGGTTGGATTTTGTGTGGAGGCTATATATACCCCTCCACCTCCTCTTCATTCATAGAGAGAGCCATCAGAACACATACACCATTCCAACTCATATGTTCTGAGAAAGAACCACCTACTCATGTGTTGAGACCAAGATAATCCATTCAAACCATATGAATCTTGATATCTAGCCTTCCCCAAGTTGCTTTCCACTCAAATCTTCTTTCCACCAGATCCAAATCCTATGAAAGAGAGTTGAGTGTTGGGGAGACTATCATTCGAAGCACAAGAGCAAGGAGTTCATCATCAACATGCCATTTGTTACTTCTTGGAGAGTGGTGTCTCCTAGATTGGCTAGGTGTCACTTGGGAGCCTCCGACAAGATTGTGGAGTTGAACCAAGGAGTTTGTAAGGGCAAGGAGATCGCCTACTTCGTGAAGATCTACCGCTAGTGAGGCAAGTCCTTCGTGGGCGATGGCCATGGTGGGATAGACAAGGTTGCTTCTTCGTGGACCCTTCGTGGGTGGAGCCCTCCGTGGACTCACGC
The DNA here is from genome assembly GCF_003073215.2 of Triticum urartu. NCBI lineage: Eukaryota > Viridiplantae > Streptophyta > Magnoliopsida > Poales > Poaceae > Triticum > Triticum urartu. The sequence continues at coordinate 533,597,534 of NC_053023.1, read as the reverse complement.
AACCGTTACCCTTCGTGGGTTGAAGTCTCCATCAACGTGGATGTAGGATAGCACCACCTATCCGAACCACGGGAAAACATCTGTGTCTCCAATTGCGTTTGAATTCTCCAAACCCTTCCCTTTACATTCTTGCAAGTTGCATGCTTTACTTTCCACTGCCTATATACTCTTTGCATACTTGCTTGATATGTATTGTGAATGTTGAAATTATGCCAAAACTCCACTTAAACTGAAAAATCTTAAAAATTGCAACTTTAGCATTAAGTGTCTAATCACCCCCCCCCCCTTCTAGACACATCTACTTCAAGGTCCTACAAGTGGTATCAGAGCTTTGGTCTCCATTGCCTTGGTTTAATCACCATTGGCGGAAGATGGATGTGTCTACTTTAGGGAGTCTTAGACATAGAGTGCCTATTCTTGATGGAGAGTATTTTCATGAGTGGAAAAACGAGATGCTTGTAATCTTCAATCAATATCATTTGAACAAGTATATTGCTAGCCCTTGTGCACCTCATATTGATTCTTTGCATCCTACCTTAGATGAAGATATTGACATGATTCGCAATCTTAGAACTATTGAGCTCATCATTAGAGGATTGCCCAAAAAATTGATTGCTAGTTTGCCTACTCTTAATTGTGCCCATACTATATGGAAATTTCTTCAGGAACGATTTCCCGATCATTCCTTGAAAAATTTGGATGAAATTCTCCATAAATCTATTGCCTTGAGTAAAATGAACTCTAGTGATCCTAGTTTTGGTGATTGTCTATTTGAGCTTACCAATCTCAAGCATGCTAAAGGAGATGTTGGAATCATTAGTGATATTATACTCGAAGCTATAAGAATTCATAAAAGTGACCACCTTGATGATCATTTATCTAATGAATTACCTTCTCTAGGAAATGATGAGTCACAAGATCATGGTGAACATGGATACTATGATGATGATGATAGTGACTTCGATCTTGATGATGCAATGAGACATTTTGGTCTTACGGCAAATCTTCGGGGATATGAGTCAGGAGGAAAGGAATGGGTTCTTGATAGTGGATGTACTGATCATATGACTGGAGATGAAGAGATGTTCCGTGAGCTTGCTGAAAATGACGGCCCTCGGAAATATGTCACCTTTGGTGATAATTCAAAGGGTAAAGTGGTTGGCCTTGGTAAGGTGGCCATCTCACATGATAGTTCCATTCAAAATGTCATGCTCGTTGAATCTCTCGGCTACAACTTACTTTCAGTATCTAGACTTGCTGATTTTGGCTTGAATGTTCTATTTACTGAGGTAGATTGCCAAGTGTTTCGTCGAGACAATCATAAAATGGTCTTTACCGGTATGCGTAGAGGTGATCTTTACATTGTCGATTTCTCTAAAAAGGCACAACCTAAAACTTGCTTTATTGCTAAATCCTCAAAAGGTTGGTTGTGGCATAGACGACTAGGTCACGTTGGTATGAGAAACCTTGACAAGCTTATTAAAGGAAATCATATCCTTGGAGTTAACGATGTCATATTTGATAAGGATAGACTTTGCAGTGCTTGTCAAGAAGGTAAACAGGTTGGACGAAGGCATCCCGTGAAGAACATCATGACCACAAGGAGGCCACTCGAGCTACTTCATATGGATCTTTTTGGTCCCAATGCCTACAAGAGTCTCGGTGGAAATTCTTTTGGTCTAGTTATAGTTGATGATTTTTCAAGATTTACGTGGGTGTTCTTTCTTAATGACAAGTCGCAGGTCCAGAAGATCTTCAAAAACTTCGCTAGGAAAGCCCAAAATCAGTTTGACGTGAAGATCAAGAAGGTTCAGAGTGACAACGGAACGGAGTTCAAGAACGCAAATGTGGACACCTTTCTTGACGAAGAAGGGATTTCACACGAGTTCTCGGCTACGTACACACCTCAACAAAATGGAGTTGTTGAGAGGAAGAACCGGACGCTCGTCGAAATGGCAAGAACGATGCTTGATGAATACAAGACGCCGAAGCACTTTTGGGCAGAGGCGGTTGAGACAGCTTGTCACGCAACAAATCACTTGTACCTTCACAAGCTACTCGGCAAGACAGCATACGAGCTCTCACCGGTAACAAACCCCAAGTGGGATACTTTCGAGTATTCGCCTCAAAGTGCTACATTCTTGATAAGCATCATCGTTCAAAGTTTGCTCCTAAATCTCATGAAGGTTTCCTACTCGGTTACGGCTCAAACTCTCACACTTACCGTGTCTACAACAATTTCACCCGAAAGGTTGAAGAGACGGTAGATGTGAAGTATGATGAATCTAATGGCTCGCAAGTAGAGCAATTGCCAATTGATGTAGGAGACAAAGACCCTTCAGAAGCAATCCAAGACTTGTCCATTGGCAAAGTTCGTCCAACGGAGGTGAAGGAGAGTACGTCATCCGTCCAAGTGGAAGCTTCTACTTCACGACAAGGTGAACCAAGAATCGACACGGAAGCATCCACAAGTGGGACACACCAAGATGAAGAAGACAAGGAAATGCATCAAGACGAACATCAACAACCTCCTTCTCCACCACGACAAGAGAACGACAACGTCAACAATGAAGAAGGCCAAGAAGAAGAACAAGATGAAGAAGATGTTCAACGAAGACCCAAGCAAAAGCTCTCACGAGTTCGAGCAAGAATTGCCAAAGATCATCCCGTCGAGCAAATCTTCAATGACATACAAACCGGGAGAATCACTCGCTCGAAGACTCGTTTAGCTAAATTTTGTGAAAACTATTCATTCATCTCTAGCATTGAACCTCTGAAGGTTGAAGAAGCATTGGAAGATCCGGATTGGATAAACGCTATGCATAAAGAGCTACACAACTTTGAGAGAAACCAAGTTTGGACATTGGTTGAGAAGCCCGACAACAACCACAACATCATTGGTACCAAATGGGTGTTTCGCAACAAGCAAGATGAAGATGGACAAGTGGTTCGCAACAAAGCACGTCTCGTCGCCCAAGGGTACACACAAGTCGAAGGTATGGACTATGGTGAGACATATGCTCCCGTTGCTAGACTTGAGTCCATTCGCATCTTACTTGCCTATGCTAATCACCATAATATCACCTTGTACCAAATGGACATTAAAAGTGCTGTTCTAAATGGTGAAATAGAGGAGGAAGTTTATGTCAAACAACCTCCCGGCTTTGTCAATCCTAAGAAACCTAATCATGTTTACAAACTTCACAAAGCTCTTTATGGTCTTAAACAAGCTCCTAGAGCATGGTATAAATGCTTGACCAAGTTCCTTATTGCAAGTGGTTTCGAAATTGGTAAAATTCATTCTACTCTTTTTACTAAGAGGGTTAATGGAGAACTATTTGTATGCCAAATTTATGTTGATGATATCATATTTGGTTCAACTAACCCTCTCTTTAGTGAAAAGTTTGGAAAGCTAATGTCAGAGAAGTTTGAGATGTCTATGATGAGTGAACTCAAATTCTTTCTCGGTTTGCAAATCAAGAAAACTAAGGAAGGTACATTTGTCTCTCAAACAAAGTACACCAAGGACTTATTCAAGAAGTTCAATATGCAAGAATGCAAAGGTATGTCTACACCCATGCCTACTAGTGGACATAATGATTTGACCAAAGACGGTGAACTGGTTGATCAAAAGGTTTATCGCTCTATGATTGGTTCATTGTTATACCTATGTGCTTCACGTCCCGATATTATGCTAAGTGTGTGCATGTGTGCACGATATCAAGCTGCTCCTAAAGAATGTCATCTTAAGGCCGTGAAAAGGATAGTGAGATACTTAATTCATACACCAAACTTTGGCATTTGGTATCCTAAGAGGTCTTCTTTTGATCTTGTTGGCTATTCCGACTCGGATTATGCCGGAGACAAGGTTGATAGAAAGTCCACTTCGGGTACTTGTCAATTTCTTGGTAGATCTCTCGTGTCTTGGTCCTCCAAGAAACAAAATTCGGTATCTCTATCCACCGCCGAAGCGGAATACATTGCCGCTGGTTCATGTTGTGCTCAATTACTTTGGATGACCCAAACTCTTAAAGATTATGGAATCTATGTGAAACATGTTCCACTGCTTTGTGACAATGAAAGTGCTATCAAAATTGGTCATAATCCCATACAACATTCTCGAACTAAGCATATTGAAGTTCGTCATCATTTCATTCGAGACCATGTTGCTAAGGGTGACATTAATCTTAAACATGTTCGCACCGATAAGCAATTAGCGGATATATTTACTAAACCTCTTGATGAGAAAGTGTTTTGCAGGTTGAGAGGAGAATTGAACATTATTGATGCTTCGAACTTGGAGTAGGAACTCCATTGGATACATGCAAGACATGAGCTTATGACTAATCCATGATATATCTCTTATGATGACTATCTTATGTCTTGGATATATTTATCTTGCATGTTGTCTAACCCATGTAGGTGCTTGGTTGAACCTAATTCCATGAGATTGCGACTCACTCACATCTTGAGCAATCTCTACATCACCAAGTCTCTACACAATGGTGGTTGAAGACAAGGAAGCTTACCAAAACCATTCAAACATATCCTTTGACAAATTCTATGTTGAGCTCCATGATTGTCATTTTTGGATACACAAGTGCTCTTCCTTGCAAGAACTAACCCGTGTAGAAAGATGAACTCAAACTCCGAGTGGTGCTCCCAACTCTTGATGAACCACATCAACCTTGAGCATCCACACAAGTTCAACTACATGAGCAAGAACCACACCACCACCCAAGGTATGTTATTCCATCTTAAAGAAGCTTTACTCCAAGACATGAGTCAAAGCAACTCAACAAGATGTGAATACATCAAGATGCTTAAACGAAAAATGGTAACCCCATTTTGAGCTTAAACGATGAGTATGACCTATGATCAAGTGTTCTCACTTGACTCCTAAGTCAATATACTCTAACATAGGTGACTATGTCACCGCCCAACTCTAGATGAAGTTCTCTTGTGTTCTTTTCTGTGTTACTGCATTTGTCTCATGCTTGTTTATTTGTTTCCTTCAACTTCATATAGATCTTTTAGTCTCTCTTCGTTCTGTTTTGTTTTGCATTTTCTGCATTTAATTCCTTGCAAATCCTTCAGGTAATTCATTGCTGTGAGATCCTACATGTGTAGTGAGCTGAGGTGACAAGTGTCTTTCTCTGTGTGAACTCGGTCTCACCGAATTGTAATTTTCGGTCCAACCGAATTCCTTCGGTACCACCGAAACATACCACTCGGTGCCACCGATTTAGCAACAGGAAAAACAGTTTGTCACATATTCTATTTTCCTTCTGATCCAGCTCCACTCAATGAATCTTGTCCTCTGCAAGCATCACAGTTTTATCCATTGCTTTGTGCTGAGTCTCAAGGACCAAACCTATACGACGGATTCCAGAAAGCCCTTCTTGGAAATTGATGTCAAAGGGGGAGAGAGAGATCACATCAAAGCTTGAAGGAAAGAGAGATCACATCAAGGGGGAGAAAAAGTCTCAAGGACCAAACCTACAAGGGAGAAAGAGATTTCCAGGGGGAGAGAAAATACTCAAGGATCCCAGATGCTTGATGTTCAAGAGGAGAGATGTCACATGTCTTTTTAAGGGGAGAAGACATGTTCATTTGTATCTTTCAGCTCTGTTTTTCTGTTCCCTATCTTCTCCCAATATCCCATGTAAGATTCAGGGGGAGCAAGACACCTAAGGGAAAGAGATCAGTCAAATTCGTTGCATATCTTTACTCTTGGGGACATGTTGAATCCAATGTAGTACCTAGTACTTACTCTCTACATGTCATCCCAGTCTTGGTATTCTTGTGGTTTCTTGTGGTTGCTCTGGCTAGTGGATGTACCTGTGTTATCTAACTTTGTTTGTGCAGGTTCATTCCATCCTAAGCCAACCAAAGACTACAAGGTAAGTGTATGCATCAAAATCATGAGTATGAGGAGTTCTTGCTTATGTACATACTGTTTGCAAGAAGGACTCATGAACATGAAGGTATTTTCCTTGATAATCCTTTGCTCTGATGCATATGGCCAAGATACATGTAACACATTGCCTACTCTGTCATGGTTATGCTCTCACATGCCTCTATATTTCACATTTACATGAGCGCATACATGTAGGGGGAGCCTATGCTTGGTACATGTCCTTCCAAAGCTTTACTTGCTGCTCTTTATATCTTTATCTAAAGCTTTGATGTATGTTGCCATCAATTACCAAAAAGGGGGAGATTGAAAGCACAAGTGCTCCCTAGGTGGTTTTGATAATTGATGACAACATATCTCTTGTTGGACTAACATTTCTATCTAGTATGTTTCAGATAAGTTCAACAATGGAGTGGCATGGACTAAAGGCTGTGGGAAGTTCTCCAAGATGCTAAGGACAAAGGATTGGCTAAAGCTCAAAGCTCAAGACTCTTCATTTTACATTTTAGTGATCCAAGATCACATTGAGTCCATAGGAAAAGCCAATACTATCAAGGAGGGATGAGGTGTTGTTTAATGAGCCTCTTGCTCAAGTGCTTAATGATATGCTCCAAAATCCTCAGCTACTTTCCCACTTCCACATATGACCTAAACCTAAAGCCAAACTCGGTCCTACCAATTGTTCCTATCCGGCGCCACCGAGTTTCACATGTCATAGCCACTGCCAGAAACCCTAATCAGTTCGGTCTCACCGATGGGATCTCGGTCTCACTGAGATGGGCTTGCAAACTCTCTGTTACCTATTGCATTATTCTCGGTCCCACCGAGATATGCAATCGGTCCCACCGAGTTTGCTTGGCCAACTCTCTGTTTCACTTATTACCCAAATCGGTCCCACCGAGTTTGAGTAATCGGTCAAACCGAGTTTTGGATTTACCCTAACCCTAGCACACGGTCCCACCGAGTTGATCCGGTCGGTCCCACCGAAATCTCTAACGGTCACTAGGTTTACTATTTCGGTCCGACCGAGTTTGTTGATTCGGTCCCACCGATATTTGAAAACTGTGTGTAACGGTTGGATTTTGTGTGGAGGCTATATATACCCCTCCACCTCCTCTTCATTCATAGAGAGAGCCATCAGAACACATACACCATTCCAACTATTATGTTCTGAGAAAGAACCACCTACTCATGTGTTGAGACCAAGATAATCCATTCAAACCATATGAATCTTGATCTCTAGCCTTCCCCAAGTTGCTTTCCAATCAAATCTTCTTTCCACCAGATCCAAATCCTATGAGAGAGAGTTGAGTGTTGGGGAGACTATCATTCGAAGCACAAGAGCAAGGAGTTCATCATCAACACACCATTTGTTACTTCTTGGAGAGTGGTGTCTCCTAGATTGGCTAGGTGTCACTTGGGAGCCTCCGACAAGATTGTGGAATTGAACCAAGGAGTTTGTAAGGGCAAGGAGATCGCCTACTTCGTGAAGATCTACCGCTAGTGAGGCAAGTCCTTCGTGGGCGATGGCCATGGTGGGATAGACAAGGTTGCTTCTTTGTGGACCCTTCGTGGGTGGAGCCCTCCGTGGACTCGCGCAACCGTTACCCTTCGTGGGTTGAAGTCTCCATCAACGTGGATGTAGGATAGCACCACCTATCTGAACCACGGGAAAACATCCGTGTCTCCAATTGCGTTTGAATTCTCCAAACCCTTCCCTTTACATTCTTGCAAGTTGCATGCTTTACTTTCCGCTGCCTATATACTCTTTGCATACTTGCTTGATATGTATTGTGAATGTTGAAATTATGCCAAAACTCCACTTAAACCGAAAAAGCTTAAAAATTGCAACTTTAGCATTAAGTGTCTAATCACCCCCCCCCCCTTCTAGACACATCTACTTCAAGGTCCTACATATTGACCACGCCGGAGCACGATCAACCTGACCACGAGGGTCTATTTCCTGCGAGCAAACGAAGAACAAGCAAGAAACTGAGATTGCAATCTGGATATTGCGAATATAAGATGAAAGCTTTATTGATCAAGGTGGGGTTCTGTGACGTCTTGGTCTGGTCGTTGGACACAAACGAAGTACGCGAAGTTGCAGCTATGGAGAACTTTTAATCTAAACAAAACCCAAAGTCTAAACGACGCCCTAAGGGCTGTATATATGGAGGAAGAGGGGGGAATTTCGTGGCCCTTGAGGGTGGGGTCCGAAACCAACCCTAACTCTTGTTTCCCCACACATACGGACTCTAAAAATAGCCTATACTTAAGTATTTCGAAATTACATGGGGCTGGCCCATTAATAAGGTGACGCAGCACCTAGAATAGCCTATGGACGAATATTATGAATTGGCATCTTGTATATTTTGTCCAAGGCTTCATGCACTCCTTATGGCGGCTTCAAAGTCCTGAAATCATCACTTGTAACTCCGTTCTTGATCCCCTTGCGCATGCCATCAACTCCATGCATGTTCTTGCTCCAATGTTCATCCTTCTCCAAGCTAGGCCCTTCATTTGTAAGCAAAACAAATGTATCCAATTTAGGCAGCATCATAATCTCATGAACATTAGAATCATTACCAAGAAACGAAAGTACCTGGTAATTTAATTGGCGTGCGCGAGCTCTAGTAATTGGTCCAGTATATGTAACAGTAGGGGCTGTGGGTGTAACAATGGTATTGATGTCCTTATCAGTAATAATAAATCACTTATTATTTAAATATATATATATATAACAAAATGCTCATCCCCTGTTTTTTTATAACATTGATGTGCCCACCCCAACATTATAATTAGAATCAGCCCGGCAAAATCGTGTATTTCGAGAAACTGCAAATGGCCTGTAATTTTTTAGGAAAAACATAAATGGGCCGCATGGATGCTACATTATTTCTTCACCCAGCCCAGCTAATGGACTGTAATTCAAAAACAAAGATCAAACTGACTGTAAATTCTACCCCGCAAAAAAAGACTGTAAATTCTGAAAAAATGGGTTGAATACGTGCCACATTTTTGCAGGCTGAAATGTGGGCCAATAGGTCGAAGCCAATGCAAGTCGTTGTCAACATAGTCAATAAATGATTCTAAGATCGTTAGCCGTTGGATTTACATCCAACGACCGGCATCCATCTTCAATCTCTCGTCTTCTTCCTCAAGCAGCGCCGGGACCACCTGCTCCCGCCTCCTGCTGCTAGCAGCTCTGCTTAGCATGCTTCGCTGTGAAGCGCTACTCCACCGTTGGCCAGGTCATCCCTCCACCCCTCCACACCTCCTGTTATTCTCCACCGACTGCCGAACCACACCGCACCAGAACCAATTAACCCTCGTACACCTCTCCGTCTGCGACTCTACTCCCGTGTCTTCCCATCTCCGGCTCGTTGCTGTCCGGGGCCTCGCTGTCGTCCACCACCTTGGATGCGCTCGGCGCGGAGTGGTCAACATGGTCAATGAACAACACCATCGGAAGTAGACTCTGCGTGGAGAGGCTGACAGCTGGGTCCATGGCCGCACGCCAGGAAAAGCCTCCTTATTACGCGCAAAATAATGATTCCTCCACCTGACAGCTGGGACCCACCGGAAGGGCCTCTGTATTTCACGAAAAAACGTTTCCACCACTGACAGGTCGGACCCACCAGATATATCTTCGCACGCAAGGAAGTGTCTCCTTATTACGCACAAAAAAATGAGTACCCCCGTGCTAGCTGGGACCCACAATGGTGGGAGGCTGACTTGTGGGCCAACTAAGTTGACGGGGACGGAGGGCTTTGTCAACTTAGTCAATATGAACGATTATAGCTCCAGTGATCGTACGATGTCCATCCAACGACCGTAGTGCTTCTTCAACCTCTGGTCTTCTTGCTCCAGCTGCCCAAACCAGCGCCGGTCGTGCCTCATGCTCCTACCTGCCATGGCCGGCTGCGATGCCGCGGAGGCCTCACCGCCCCCTACTACTCCCACCGCTGGCCAGGCCATCCCTCTACTCACCCACACCCCCTGTTATTCTGCGGCGACGGCAGCCTCACACCGCAGCGAACCAGTGAACCCACATACTCCTCTATGCGTGGGCATCCACTACCACGGCTTCCCCAGCTCCGCGTCGTCCCCTTCCTAGGCCTCACAGTCGTCCACCGCCCTGGTGCTCTCGGCGCGGCGTAGTCAACATGATCAAGGAACGGCTTCCATCGGACATGGACTGTACATGGATAGGCTAACAGTTGGGTACACAGCCGCAGCAAGGAAGTGCCTCCTTATTACGCGGAAAATAATGATCCCTCCACCTGACAGCAGGGACCCACCAGACGGGTAACCTTATTTCACAAAAAAACGTTTCCCCCCTGACTGCTGGGACCTACCAGCGACATCTTCGCACACAAGGAAGTGCGTCTGGGTAAAAAAACGATTCGCCCCCGTGACTGCTGGGACCCACCAGCTACATCTTCGCATGCAAGGAAGTGTCTGACAGTCGGGACCCACCTAGTCGAAGCGTACGTAGCGTTGTCATTCTGGTCGCAAACGTGTACGTACATACTGGTCCATGGTAGAGGCGCGCACGTGTCGTAGTAGAGGTGCGCACGTAGCATGTACACGTATGTACAACGGCCAGTGTGCAAGAAAGAAAATACGGCCACGTACGTACATACGGGCAGGGTCTCGAACGCCTACTCGCGCATATGTACGCCTAGGGCTCGTGTACATGGCTGGGTGGAACGGAGAAACAGTGTCGTCGTTGCGTTCATGGGGAGCCAACCGGCTGGGTCGGAACGGAATGCGTCGTCGTGTTCATCGGGAGGGCTTGGACGGAACAGCCGATGGAAACGAGGCCTGGCGTACTACAGAACGGAGGAAACGGCCTTGTTTTCGACCGGCCACGGTCGAAACGGGATCCTGTTCATCAGGAGGGGTCTGGCATACCGCAAATGGAGGAAACAGACCTCCTACGGTCGAAACGGGGGCCCTGTTCATCGGGAGGGGTGTGGCGTACCGCAAAATGGAGGAAACTGACTTGTGTTGGAGCGCTACGGTCGAAACGGGGGTCCTGTTCATCGGGAGGGGTGTGGCGTACCGCAAAACAGGAATCCATGGGATACTGTTCATCTCCACCGTCGACCCCCTCCAGCCTCCACCTGTGACTGTTCATCCACAGGCTCATGTTCATCCAGACTCCATCGCGCGCTACTCCACCGGCTACTATTTAACCAGCCCTCTCCACGGGCTCCTGTTCAACCACCCCTCCATGGGCTACTGTTCATCCAGCCCTCCACCATCTACTGTTCATCCATCCCTCCACGGGGTGGTCCTGTTCATCTAGCCCTCCACGGGGTCCTGTTCATCCAGCCCCAACCGGCTCGATCGACCGGGGTCCTATTCATCCAGAGGCAACACCACAGGGTCCTGTTCATCCACCCCCACCAGGAACTATTCATCCAACCCCCCCCCAGCAATGCTCATTGTTCATCCAGAGGCAGCATCGATCGGCTTCAGTTAGCAGCAGTAGCGAAGGAATCCTCGATCGGGTTCAGTTAACAGCCATTCATCGATCGCTCGGGTTTAGTAACGCGTAGCCTGCAATGCAATCGCTCGGTTCAGTAGGTGAATGCCTCGCTCGGGTTCATTTAGAGCCCAACGTCTCGCACCCACGCGCGTGCGTGTACGAGAGAAACACGCAAACCTCCGTGCATCGCTCGGCCCTGACCACCCACCGTAACAGGGAACACCCCGATATTTTCCTTGCCCTCACTTCTACCATGGTTTTTTCCGTCATGGACGGCCCAAAGAATGTCATGCAGCTGTGTCTCCGGCCCGCCCAGGACGAAAAGCCCATTTTCTGTCATGATTTTTGTCATAGAAGTAGGAGCCCACCACATCTATGATGATACCAAGTTTTGTCACAATTATCATCATAGAAGTGTCATAAGTATGACAGAAAAAAAATTCGTTCGGCCCAAAATGACACGGATGTGTCTTTTTTGTAGTGGGGGTTTCGGTAACCCTTGGTACTCCAAAACGACTTGAACCATTCCGGTGTACGAATGTAGCCTTCCAATATATGAATCTTTATGTGTCGACCATTTCGAGACTCCTCTTCATGTCCGTGATCTCATCCGGGACTCTGAACATCCTTAGGTGCATCAAATCACATAACTTATAATACATATATATCGTCATCAAACGTTAAGCGTGCAGACTCTACGGGTTCAAGAACTATGTATACATGACCGAGACACATCTCCGGTCAATAACCAATAGCGGAACCTGGATGCTCATATTGGTTCCTACATATTCTACAAACATCTTTATCGGTCAAACCGCACAACAACATACGTTGTTCCCTTTGTCTTCGGTATGTTACTCGCCCGAGATTCGATCGTCGGTATCATCACACCTAGTTCAATCTCGTCACCGGCAAGTCTCTTTACTCGTTCCATAATGCATCATCTCACAACTAACTCATTAGTCACATTGCTTGCAAAGCTCATATTGATGTGCATTACCGAGAGGGCCCAGAGATACCTCTCCGACAATCGGAGTGACAAATCCTAATCTCGATCTATGCCAACTCAACAAACACCATCGGAGACACCTGTAGAGCATCTTTATAATCACCCATCTACGTTTTTATGTTTGATAGCACACTAAGTGTTCCTCCGGTATTCGGGAGTTGCATAATCTCATAGTTATAGGAACATGTATAAGTCATGAAGAAAGCAATAGCAAAAAAACTAAACGATCATAGTGCTAAGCTAACGGATGGGTCTAGTCCATCACATCATTCTCTAATGATGTGATCTCGTTCATCAAATGAAAACACATGTCCATGGCTAGGAAACTTAACCATCTTTGATTAACGAGCTAGTCAAGTAGAGGCATACTAGGGACACTTTGTTTGTCTATGTATTCACACATGTACTAAGTTTCCGGTTAATACAATTCTAGCATGAATAATAAACATTTATCATGAAATAAGGAAATATAAATAACAACTTTATTATTCCCTCTAGGGCATATTTCCTCCAGTCTCCCACTTGCACTAGAGTCAATAATCTAGTTCACTTCGTCATGTGATTTCACACCAATAGTTCGCATCTTTATGTGATTAGTTCACATCTTCATGTGACTAATACCCAAAGGGTTTACTAGAGTCAATATAAATAACAACTTAGTTCACATCGTCACATAGTAAGTTTCCGGTTAATACAATTCTAGCATGAATAATAAACATTTATCATGAAATAAGGAAATATAAATAACAACTTTATTATTCCCTCTAGGGCATATTTCCTCCAGTCTCCCACTTGCACTAGAGTCAATAATCTAGTTCACTTCGTCATGTGATTTCACACCAATAGTTCGCATCTTTATGTGATTAGTTCACATCTTCATGTGACTAATACCCAAAGGGTTTACTAGAGTCAATATAAATAACAACTTAGTTCACATCGTCACATAGTAAGTTTCCGGTTAATACAATTCTAGCATGAATAATAAACATTTATCATGAAATAAGGAAATATAAATAACAACTTTATTATTCCCTCTAGGGCATATTTCCTCCAGTCTCCCACTTGCACTAGAGTCAATAATCTAGTTCACTTCGTCATGTGATTTCACACCAATAGTTCGCATCTTTATGTGATTAGTTCACATCTTCATGTGACTAATACCCAAAGGGTTTACTAGAGTCAATATAAATAACAACTTAGTTCACATCGTCACATAGTAAGTTTCCGGTTAATACAATTCTAGCATGAATAATAAACATTTATCATGAAATAAGGAAATATAAATAACAACTTTATTATTCCCTCTAGGGCATATTTCCTTCAGTCTCCCACTTGCACTAGAGTCAATAATCTAGTTCACATTGTCATGTGATTTCACACCAATAGTTCACATCTTTATGTGATTAGTTCACATCTTCATGTGACTAATACCCAAAGGGTTTACTAGAGTCAATATTCTAGTTCACATCGATATGTGATTAACACCCAAAGAGTGATCATGTTTTGCTTGTGAGAGAAGTTTAGTCTACGGGCCTGCAACATTCAGATCCGTATGTATTTTGCAAATTTCTATGTCTACAATACTCTGCACGGAGCTACTCTAGCTAATTGCTCCCACTTTCAATATGTATCTAGATCGAGACTTAGAGTCATCTAGATCAGTGTCAAAATCTTGCATCGACGTAACTCTTTACGACAAACTCTTTTATCACCTCCATAACCGAGAAATATTTCCTTAGTCCTCTAAGGATAATTTTGACCGATGTCCAGTGATCTACTCCTAGATCACTATTGTACTCCCTTGACAAAATCATGCTAAGGTAAACAATAGGTCTGGTACACAGCATAGCATACTTTATAGAACCTATGACTGAGGCATAGGAAATGACTTTCCATTCTCTTTCTATTTTCTGTTGTGGTCGGGTTTTGAGTCTTTACTCAACTTCACACCTTGCAACACAGGCAAGAAATCCTTCTTTGACTGTTCCATTTTGAACTACTTCAAAAACTTGTCAAGGTATGTACTTACTGAAAAATTTATCGAGCGTCTTGATCTATCTCTATAGATCTTGATGTCCAATATGTAAGCAGCTTCACCGAGCTCTTTCATTGAAAAATTCTTATTCAAGTATCCTTTTATGATATCCAGAAATTCAGTATCATTTCTTATCAACAATATGTCATCCACATATAATATCATAAATGCTACAGGGCACCCACTCAATTTCTTGTAAATACAGGCTTCTCCAAAAGTTTGTATAAAACTATATGCTTTGATCAACTCATCAAAGCGTATATTCCAACTCTGAGATGCTTGCACCAGTCCATAGATGGATCGCTGGAGCTTGCACACTTTGTTAGCGCCTTTAGGATTGACAAAACCTTCTGCTTGCATCATATGCAATTTTTTAATAAATCCATTAAGGAATGTAGTTTTGATATCCATTTGCTAGATTTCATAAAATGTGGCAACTGCTAACATGATTCGGACAGACTTTTAAGCATCGATATGAGTGAGAAAATCTCATCATAGTCAACACCTTGAACTTGTCGAAAACCTTTTTGTGACAATTCGAGCTTTGTAGATAGTAACACTACTATCAGCGTTCGTCTTCCTCTTGAAGATCCATTTATTCTGAATGGCTCACCGATCATCGGGCAAGTCAATCAAAGTCCATACTTTGTTCTCATACATGGATCCCATCTCAAATTTCATGGCCTTAAGCCATTTCGCAGAATCTGGGCTCATCATCGCTTCCTCATAGTTCGTAGGTTCATCATGGTCTAGTAACATGACTTCTAGAACAGGATTACCGTACTACTCTGGTGCAGAACGTACTCTACTTGACCTACGAGGTTCGGTAGTAACTTGATCTAAAGTTTCATGATCATCATCATGAACTTCCTCACTAATTGGTGTAGGCATCACTGGAACTGATTTCTGTGATGAACTACTTTCCAATTCGAGAGAAGGTACAATTACCTCATCAAGTTCTACTTTCCTCCCACTCACTTCTTTCAAGAGAAACTCCTTCTCTAGAAAGGATCCACTCTTAGTAACAAAGATCTTGCCTTCGGATCTATGATAGAAGGTGTATCTAACAGTTTCTTTTGGATATTCGATGAAGACGCACTTCTGCGATTTTGGTTTGAGCTTATCAGGCTGAAACTTTTTCACATAAGCATCGCAACCCCAAACTTTAAGAAACGACAGCTTTGGTTTCTTTCCAAACCATAGTTCATACGGTGTCATCTCAACGGATTTAGATGGTGCCCTATTTAACATGAATGCAGCTGTCTCTAATGCATAACCCCCAAAATGATAGTGGTAAATCGGTAAGAGACATCATAGATCGCACCATATCTAATAAAGTACGGTTACAACATTCGGACACACCATTACGATGTGGTGTTCCAGGTGGCGTGAGTTGCGAAACTATTCCACATTGTTTCAAGTGAAGGCCAAACTCGTAACTCAAATATTCACCTCCACGATCAGATCGCAGAAACTTTATTTTCTTGTTACGATGATTTTCCACTTCACTCTGAAATTCTTTGAACTTTTCAAGTGTTTCAAACTTATGTTTCATTAAGTAGATATACTCATATCTGCTCAAATCATGTGTGAAGGTCAAAAAATAACGATGCTCGCCGGGAGCCTCAACACTCATTGGATCGCATACATCAGTATGTATTATTTCTAATAAGTCTGTTGCTCGCTCCATTGATCCAGAGAACGGAGTCTTAGTCATCTTTCCCATGAGGCATGGTTCGCAAGCATCAAGTGATTCCAAAAGCCCATCAGCATGGAGTTTCTTCATGTGCTTTATACCAATCTGACCTAAATGGTAGTGGCACAAATAAGTTGCACTATCATTATTAACTTTGTATCTTTTGGCATCAATATTATGAATATGTGTACCACTACGATCGAGATTCAATAAACCATTTATATTAAGTGTATGACCATATAAGGTTTTATTCATGTAAACAGAACAACAATTATTCTTTGACTTAAATGAATAATTGTATTGCAATAAACATGATCCAATCATATTCATGCTCAACGCATACACCAAATAACATTTATTTTAGGTTCAACACTAATCCCGAAGGTAAAAGGAGCGTGTGATGGTGATCTTATCAACCTTGGAATCATTTCCAATACACATCATCACCTTGTCCTTAACTAGTCTTTGTTTATCTTGCAACTCCTGTTTTCGAGTTACTACTCTTAGCAACTAAACCAGTATCAAATACTGAGGGGTTGCTATAAACACTAGTAAAGTACACATCAATAACTTGTATATCAAATATACCTTTGTTCACTTTGCCATCCTTCTTATCCGCCAAGTATCTAGGGCAGTTCCACTTCCAGTGACCATTTCCTTTGCAGTAAAAGCACTCAATTTCAGGCTTGGGTTTAGATTTGGGCTTCTTCATGGGAGTGGCAACTTGCTTGCTGTCGGTGTCAAAACCGGCGGATCTCGGGTAGGGGGTCCCGAACTGTGCGTCTAGGCCGGATGGTAACAGGAGGCAGGGAACACGATGTTTTACCCAGGTTCGGGCCCTCTAGATGGAGGTAAAACCCTACATCCTGCTTGATTAATATTGATGATATGGGTAGTACAAGAGTAGATCTACCACGAGATCAAGGAGGCTAAACCCTAGAAGCTAGCCTAAGGTATGATTGTTGTATGATGAAGTTGTATATTCTATCGACTAGCCTGGCCCTGGTTTATATAATGCACCAGAGGCCTAGGTTAACAAGAGTCCTAGCCGAATACGCCGGTGGGGAGAAGTCCTTGTCTTGATCGCCAAGTCTTTGTGGAATCTTCCTTGCATGCGGGAGCTGTCCGAACTGGCCCATGAGTATACGGCCATGGGGGGCCTCAGCCCAATCTAATAGATCGGGAGACGACATGGTGAGTACCCCCTAGTCCAGGACACCGTCAGTAGCCCCCTGAACCGGTCTTCAAGTTAGGGACGCTCCTCGATTCTTCCGAATTGTTCTTCAACTTCGGTCGTCGGTCTTGAAAACTGGTTCAACAAATCTTCTCATCTTCGATCTTGAGGATCGCCGAAATGCATTCGACGAGTTTATACGTCGGGTATCCGAGGAGCCCCTTTAAGTTTCCGGCCTTTATCAATGCCTTATTATTTTTATGCCACACCTCGGGTTTGAAGTTGTTCCCGGGAGGCAGTGTCCTCTTGCGTCCGAGCTCTAACGCCGGACTGTATTCGAGGTATCTTTTGCAGCCGAGCACCAATGACGGACCGCTTCCCAGCTCTAACGCCGGAATGTATCCGAGCTCCAACGCCGGACTATATCTGAGGTGTCATATCACCTTGGTTCAAAAAAGTTTGAAGGAGTTTAGCCGAGCTTAACACCGGAAATGCCCTCTAAGGAGCCAGCCACTAGCGCCCGAGCTTTATGTCGGACTGCTTCCGAGGTGGTGCACCACCCCGAATGTGGGCCGATTTTTGTGAATATTTTTTGTTGGTGCAATTTATTCTCTGCCGAGATATATAGCCAGTAGCCCTCAAGGTGTGTATCGGTCTAAAACCTAAGATGCACCTGAAGGATGACGTAAGACCGCTGATCCCAATAGCCGCTGAGACTCAGGTTGATTTGCAAAATTGGCCTGAGGATCAAGTCCAAGCTCGGCAGAATACTTCGGGACACTAAAATAGGCGTTCTCAGTCCTCGAGACTCGGGTTGGGTGCGGCCGACCAACCTGAGGATCAAAATCTCCTCGGAAACTATATTGCACATAAAATTTTCTGCATTGGACATGCAATGCAATAGCCCCCGAGACACTGGTCGGGTGGCAACACTAGATCAGGGGATCGATGTGCCCCTTTAATATTTGTAAATAATAAGCCCGAAGCCCAGTAGCCCCCGAGCCTTAATGCGGGCACGGGTGGCCGAATTAAGGATCAATATCCACAGTAAAATCACAAATTATGTGTAATGACTCTATGTATCCAAGTACTTTATGTCATTAATGCTCGGATCCGCATTGTAAAAACTTTGTTGACCGACCATCGGCTTCCACCTCCTCGGCTAGTCACCGAGAAGTGTTTGTCCTACTTTATAAAGCCTTTATGAGGGCAAAGATTTACAACAAACAAGGCAATCTGGCCATACGGTTTTATAAACAAAGGTACGCAGGGAGTTATATTACTGTTAACAGAAGAAATCTCTTTCAAAGAAAATAGTCCCGCTATCGGTTCCTTTCTTTGGGTTGTCATGCTAAGCATGATCATTAAACCTCGGCTCTAATGTAAGAGCAAAATATTGAGGATTTAGTTTGGGAGGCCAGTTAATAGCCCCCGGTAGTGTTCGGCGACAGTCGGGGTCAAGCCGTAAACACTTCGGCCAATGTTATGAACGGCCCATCATTTAACATAGTCATCGGATCACTGACCAGTTTACGCTTATTGTGAAAGTCAGTTTTCGACTTTCTCCACTGAGGTGCTTAACCATGTGAGCTGGAAGCACAATCACAGTGGTTCTCCCTTTGCACGCCTAGCCGAACAAAACGGAACGTAGGAAGCAAGTGCAGGAGCCGGGCAACCCAACTATTGACCGAAGACACAATTCGAAACCGATGCATATATAGCAATATCTGAGAATGTTTTTGCCGAATCCCTAAAGGTGTCCGGCGTTGTACTGCGAGACTAATGCTGGAAAAGCACAAATAGTTTAAAAGTTCTAAAAAGCTTGGAAAACCAAGAAAAGTTAGTAAAAACATGACGTCCGAACAATATCAAGTGTTCGGTGCCAATCCGAAAGTTGGTCTTAGAAAAAAGAAGTGCTTCTGTCGTGCTTTAACATGATACATCCTATCTCAAGACTTCGAGCGGGTCAGCCTACGGCTTCAACCTCCTATCCCGAGGGCGGAGTACTTCTCATCAGGCCAGTTTAGCAAACTAAACTCTAGCGGCTTTGAGAGAGAAATTAGGCTCCCCGGCTAGTGACCACACACTCATGTCGAAAAAAGGAGTGATAAATAATAATAAAACTTTTCAACGACTAAGAAGAAGAACACTTATTATAAACCGGCTCAAATAAACTTAAGAGCCCCCAAGTGACTTGGGTAGAAGAATGATTGCATGTACCGAAGTACTTATATCATATCTATGTTCAACCAAACTTTAAACGCGTCTTAACCGACCGTCCGCTTCTCCCTCTTCGGTCAAGGACCGAAAAGTGTTATGTACTCCATCGGTCGAGAATATCGACGGTGTTTCCAATAACTAGGCAATCAGGCCATAAGGCTGTAACAGACAAAGCGCGCTCAGGGAACTTATGCTATATTACCGTGAAGTGTAAGAAGCATCTTCGAAGAAAATAGTACCCCCACCGATACCTTTCTTCAGTGCCCATTGTTATTATGAGACTTGTGCAATAAATTTTTTTGTACTCATGAGTTCCGTTGTGTGCCGACCATCATTGAAAACTATAAGAGCGCTAGCTTTTGGCTTCACCCAGTCTGAGGTCCGGCTCGGTTGACCCAATCGTGACAATCACAGAGGTGCTCCCTTTACTCCCTAGCCAAACAATCGGGAACGTAGGGGTAAACACAGGAGCGAGGCAACCCAGCTTGCAAATCGCTTAAGTCAATATGGTGCATATTGTGGCGTAATACACGAACAAGGAACGAAGCCGTACAAGTATAATCATATGCAACAGAAAAAGCTTCATAAAGGAAGCCCCCAAGTAAACGGGGTATTTAAATTTATGCGTCACAAACAAAGTTTGGACAAGGAAATTTTTTACAAGCAACTTTTTTCCAAAAAAGTATAATGCTTGGTTGAACCGAGCACAAGTTAGAAATTAAAGCTTTGAGCATGAAAGCGACTTAGCTGGTTAATGTGTTCGGTATTGATGACGCGGTTCGAGCTTGATGCGGGGCAAGGTTCCATCCCCCAAGCTGGTCCCGAGGTGGCGGAGCGGAGAGCTCGACACGCCGAAGTGGTGACATAGCACGGTCAATGCAGACCGGCAGAGTGACGCCGAAGTCCCCGGATCATTTTCCTATGCACAAAAAATAGTGCAAACCGGAGATAATAGTAATAATGATAATTAAAAAAATGTTGCATAATAAATAATTTATGCAAAGTGAGGAATAGAAGAAATATGGCCTGGCGCCGAAGTCAATGTCGATGCAGGGCGTCGGCGTGATGTAGTAAAGGCATGGCAAAGCCTGAATTCACAGGTCGGTCCGAGCTCCAGATGCGGCATTCGCCGGACTATGTACGGAAACTGATCGAACCATCATGCGACCGTCGTTAATCCGGTCACCATTTGATAGACCTGTGTACATATCATGGACAAACCAAAGTAATAATTCCTTGGGAAAAATGAACCCAAACAAGCAAAAAATACTGGGATTAATAGCACCTGGTTTATTTGTTGTAGCAATCCGAAGGAAGGTGATTCCCAAAATTGGGACTCGCTCCGCACACCCATTGCCTGATGGGCGATAAAACGACGGCATGGCAATGCTGGTAAAGGTTGACTCGCCGAGGCAAAGCCCTCGGCCCAGATAACGTGACAGAGATGGTCGGCTAGTGACGCCGAAGCGTCCGGAGTAGGTTAATGAAGAGATGGCGAAGCCCCCGGTCCAGCCGAGATGTCGAAGCCTCGACGTCAGCCGATGAGTCAAAGTAGGTCGGCGTGATGGACACCAGCTTGAAGAAGCAATAGTGCGGCCCTGTCGATGCAGGTCGTGACGTGGTCGATGCCGGCTTGATGAAGCGACCGTGCGGCGATGCCGGTATGCCCGCTCCGTGTAATCCGTGGGGCGGCGATGTTGATGATGATTTATCATTCGCGATGCCGGACTCTTTTTCGGCTTGCCGAGATGATGATCCGAAGAAGTTGAGCTCGGCTCAACAAAGTGACGACGCGTCTAGCGCAGGTCAGCAGCCGTGGAGCAATATTGCCGAACTGGTTTGACACCCATATGATGTTGAAGATTATGTTCAAAAGATCTTAAAGTTAGTGGAATGTGTTCGGGAACAAAACACAATACCCCATACAAAATTTCCTTCAAAAGGGATGTCCGAAATCCCGTTCATAAAAAAGATGAACTCGGGTCGGATTCGTTTTCGCGTAGAAAACAGATCCGAAAAGTGATGCACCAATCGGAAGGTTCCCGGAGTTTGGATGGTCGGATCGAGCTGAAATTTTGAGAGGTGGTAGATATAGGAATTCCGCAGACGATCAACGGTTGGATCTTCCAAAGGACGTCCGAGATAGAAGCTGGACGCCATGCCCTAAACTCATCCAAATTCCCATCCAGATTTGACAGGGCTCCGGTATATCGTGGATTGCCAGAGATTCCTCCATCAGAACTTGACGAAATTTTCTAGGGTTGTTATAGACTCAATTCCGCACAATTCCACCAAAGCGGTCGTCAAAGCGATACTTGAGGAGGTGGTGGTGGCAGATACGAGTTCGCTGTCCAAAAAAACAGCACGGTCGCTCGAGGGCAATGTTGACGTTGAGCCCCCGAGCTCCATAGATGATTCCTCCGTGATCTTGATAGAGATCGGAGTTGATGTTGGATGAAGGCCCTCGTCTGAACATGGTGATCCGAACACGGGGCGCAATTCTTGGTCGAACCAAGGTGACCAGTCGAACTGGTGACGAAGACGCCGAAGTCGCAGTTGATCTGCAGGCGAGCCATCGATCCTTTTGTCGATCACACAGCGGAACTCTCAATGAAAGCACCAATGTCGGTGTCAAAACCGGCGGATCTCGGGTAGGGGGTCCCGAACTGTGTGTCTAGGCCGGATGGTAACAGGAGGCAGGGAACACGATGTTTTACCCAGGTTCGGGCCCTCTTGATGGAGGTAAAACCCTACGTCCTTCTTGATTAATATTGATGATATGGGTAGTACAAGAGTAGATCTACCACGAGATCAAGGAGGCTAAACCCTAGAAGCTAGCCTATGGTATGATTGTTGTATGATGAAGTTGTATATTCTATCGACTAGCCTGGCCCTGGTTTATATAATGCACCAGAGGCCTAGGTTAACAAGAGTCCTAGCCGAATACGCCGGTGGGGAGAAGTCCTTGTCTTGATCGCCAAGTCTTTGTGGAATCTTCCTTGTATGCGGCAGCTGTCCGAACTGGCCCATGAGTATACGGCCATGGGGGGGCTCGGCCCAATCTAATAGATCGGGAGACGACGTGGTGAGTACCCCCTAGTCCAGGATACCGTCACTTGCAATTCTTATTCAAGTTCCCTTTCTTTTCCTTTGCCCTTTTACTTGAAATTAGTGGTCTTGTCAACCATCAACACTTGATGCTTTTTCTTGATTTCTACCTTTGTCGATTTCAGTATTGTGAAGAGCTCGGGAATCATTTTCGTTATCCCTTGCATATTATAGTTCATCATGAAGTTCTAGTAGCTTGGTGATAGTGACTAGATAACACTATCAATCACTATATTATCTGGAAGATTAACTCCCACTTGATTCAAGAGATTGTAGTGCCCAGACATTCTGAGCACATGGTCACTAGCTAAGCTATTCTCCTCCATCTTGTAGGAAAAATACTTGTGAGAGGTCTCACACCTCTCAACACGGGCATGAGTCTGAAATACTAACTTCAACTCTTGGAACATCTCATATGCTCCATGGTGTTCAAAACATTTTTGAAGTCCTGGTTCTAAGTCGTCAAACATGGTGCACTAAACTATCAAGTAGTCATCATACCGAGCTTGCAAAATGTTCATAACGTCTGCATCTGCTCCTGCAATAGGTTCGTCACCTATTGGTGCATGAAGAACATAATTCTTCTATGCAGCAATGAGGATAATCCTCAGATCACGTACCTAGTCTGCGTCATTGCTACTATCAACTTTCAACTTAGTTTTCTCTAGGAACATATCATAAATAAAATGGGGAAGCTATACGCAAGCAATTGATCTACAACATAGATATACAAATACTATCAGGACTAAGTTCATGATAAATTTAAGTTCAATTAATCATATTACTTAAGAACTCCCACTTAGATAGACATCCCTCTAGTAATCTAAATGATCACGTGATCCATATCAACTAAACCATGCCCGATCATCACATGAGATGGAGTAGCTTTCAATGGTGAACATCACTATGTTGATCATATCTACTATATGATTCACATTCGACCTTTCGGTCACAGTGTTCCGAGGCCATATCTGCATATGCTAGGCTCGTCAAGTTTAACCCGAGTATTCTGCATGTGCAAAACTGGCTTGCACCCGTTGTATGTGAACGTAGAACTTATCACACCCGATCATCACGTGGTGTCTCAGCACGAAGAACTGTCGCAACGGTGCATACTCAGGGATAACACTTATACCTTGAAATTTTAGTAAGGGATCATCTCATAATGCTACTATCGTACTAAGCAAAATAAGATGCATAAAAGATAAACATCACATGCAATCAAAATATGTGACATGATATGGCCATCATCATCTTGTGCCTTTGATCTCCATCTCCAAAGTACCGTCATGATCTCCATCGTCACCGGCAAGAGACCATGATCTCCATCATCTTGATCTTTATCAACGTGTCGTCACATGGTTGTCTCACCAACTATTGCTTTTGCAACTATTGCTATCGCATAGCGATAAAGTAAAGCAAATTATATGGCGCTTGCATCTTATGCAATAAAGAGAGAACCAAAAGGCTCCTGCCAGTTGCCGATAACTTTAAAAAAACATGATCATCTCATACAACAATTTATATCTCATCACGTCTTGAACATATCACATCACAACATGCCCTGCAAAAAAAGTTAGACGTCCTATACTTCGTTGTTGCAAGTTTACGTGGCTGCTATGGGCTTCTAGCAAGCACCATTCTTACCTACGCATCAAAAACACAACGATTTTTCGTCAAGTGTGTTGTTTTAACCTTCAACAAGGACCGGGTGTAGTCACACTCGATTCAACTAAAGTTGGAGAAATAGACACCCACTAGCCACCTGTGTGCGAAGAATGGCGGTAGAACCAGTCTCATGAACGCGGTCATGTAATGTCTGTCTGGGCCGCTTCATCCAACAATACCGCCGAATCAAAGTATGACATGCTGGTAAGCAGTATGACTATTATCGCCCACAAATGTTTGTGTTCTACTCGTGCATATAACATCTACGCATAGACCTGGCTCGGATGCCACTGTTGGGGAACGCAGTATTTCAAAAAAAAATTCCTATGGTCACGCAAGATCTATCTAGGAGATGCATAGCAATGAGGGGGGAGAGTGTGTCTACGTACCCTCGTAGACCGAAAGCGGAAGCGTTTAGTAACGCGGTTGATGTAATCGAACATCTTCGCGATCCTACCGATTAAGTGTCGAATGCACGACACCTCCGCGATCTACACATGTTCAGCTCGGTGACGTCCCTCGTACTCTTGATCCAGCTGAAGCCGAGTGTGAGTTCCTTCATCACGACGACGTGTTGAAGGTGATGATGAAGTTACCGACGCAGGGCTTCGCCTAAGCACTACGACAATATGACCGAGGTGTCAAACTGTGGAGGGGCACCACACACGGCTAAAGATCAACTTGTGTGTCTATGGGGTGCCCCTCCCCCATATATAAAAGAGGGGAGGAGGAGGAGGGCCGGCCACAAAGGGCGCGCCCAAGGGGGGAATCCTACTCCTAGTAGGAGTAGGTTTCCCCCTTTCCTAGTCCAAGTAGGAGAAGAAGGAAGGAGAGGAAGAAGAGAAGGAAAGGGGGGCCGCCCCCCTAGCACTAGTCCAATTCGGTTTGGGCTAGGGGGACGCCACACCTTGGCCTGCCTCCTCTCTTACACCATTAGGCTCATGAGGCCCAATAACTTCCCAGGGGGGTTCTGGTAACCCCCGGTACTCCAAAACTTATCCGAAATGGCCTGAACCATTCCGGTGTCCGAATGTAGCATTCCAATATATGAATCTTCATGTCTCAACCATTTAGAGACTCCTCGTCATGTCCGTGATCTCATCCGGGACTCTGAACAACCTTCGGTGCATCAAACCACATAACTCATAATACATATCGTCATCGAATGTTAAGCGTGCGGACCCTACGGGTTTGAGAACTATGTAGACATGACCGATACACATCTCCGGTCAATAACCAATAGCGGAACCTAGATTCTCATATTGGTTCCTACATATTGTATGAAGATCTTTATCGGTCGAACCGCAGAACAACATACGTTGTTCCCTTTGTCATCGGTATGTTACTTGCCCGAGATTCGATCATCGGTATCATCACACCTAGTTCAATCTTGTCACCGGCAAGTCTCTTTACTTGTTCCGTAATGCATCATCCCGCAACTAACTCATTAGTCACATTGCTTGCAAGGCTCATAGTGATGTGCATTACCGAGAGCGCACAGAGATACCTCTTCGACAATCGGAGTGACAAATCCTAATCTCGATCTATGCCAACTCAACAAACACCATCAGAGACACCTGTAGAGCATCTTTATAATCACACAGTTACGTTGTGACGTTTGATAGCACACTAAGTGTTCCTCCGGTATTCAGGAGTTGCATAATCTCATAGTCATAGGAACATGTATAAGTCATGAAGAAAGCAATAGCAATAAACTAAACGATCATAGTGCTAAGCTAACGAATGGGTCTAGTCCATCACATCATTTTCTAATGATGTGATCCCATTCATCAAATGAAAAAACATGTCCATGGCTAGGAAACTTAACCATCTTTGATTAACGAGCTAGTCAACTAGAGGCATACTAGGGACACTCTGTTTGTCTATGTATTCACACATCTACTAAGTTTCCGGTTATTACAATTCTGGCATGAATAATAAACATTTATCAAGAAATAAGGAAATATAAATAACAACTTTATTATTGCCTCTAGGGCATATTTACTTCACATCCGGCCTCCACCGACTACTGTTCAACAAGCCCTCTCGACGGGGTCCTGTTCAACCACCCCTCCACGGGCTACTGTTCATCCAGCCCTCCACCGGCTACTGTTCAACCAGCCCTCCACGGGGTCCTGTTCATCCAACCCTCCATGGGGTCCTGTTCATCATCCCCCAACCGGCTCGATCGATCGGGGTCATGTTCATCCAGCGGCAACACCACGAGGTCCTTTTCATCATCCCCCAACCGGCTCGATCGACCGGGGTCATGTTCATCCAGCGGCAACACCACGGGGTCCTATTCATCCAACCCCCCCCCCCCCCCCCCCCCCCCCCCCCCCCCCCCCCACCGGGAACTTT
The DNA here is from genome assembly GCF_003073215.2 of Triticum urartu. NCBI lineage: Eukaryota > Viridiplantae > Streptophyta > Magnoliopsida > Poales > Poaceae > Triticum > Triticum urartu. Next base: position 533,570,849 of record NC_053023.1, on the reverse strand, counting down.
TCATCAACCCCCCCCCCAACAACGCTCACTATTCATCAAGGGAAGGAGGCAGTAGGGTTCGATCGGCTTTAGTTAGCAGCAGTAGCTAAGGAATCGCTCGATCGGGTTCAGTTAACAGCCAGGGAATGGAGTTTCTTCATGCGCTTTACACCAATATGACCTAAATGGTAGTGCCACAAATAAGTTGCACTATCATTATTAATCTTATATCTTTTGGCTTCAATGCTATGAATATGTGTATCACTACTATCAAGATTTAGTAAAAATAGACCACTCATCAAGGGTGCATGACCATAAAAGATATTACTCATATAAATAGAACAACCATTATTCTCTGATTTAAATGAATAACTGTCTCGCGTCAAACAAGATCCAGATATAATGTTCATGCTTAACGCTGGCACCAAATAACAATTATTCGGGTCTAAAACTAATCCCGAAGGTAGATGTTGAGGTAGCGTGCCAACGACGATCACATCGATTTGGAACCATTTCCCACGCGCATCGTCACCTCGTCCTTAGCCAATCTTCGCTTAATCCGTTGCCCCTGTTTCGAGTTGCAAATATTAGCAACAGAACCAGTATCAAATACCCAGGCGCTACTATAAGCATTAGTAAGGTACACATCAATAACATGTTTATCAAATATACCTTTGACTTTTCCATCCTTCTTATCCGCCAAATACTTGGGGCAGTTCCGTTTCCAGTGACCAGTCCCTTTGTAGTAGAAGCACTCAGTCTCAGGCTTAGGTCCAAACTTGGGCTTCTTCACTTGAGCAGCAACTTGCTTGTCGTTCTTCTTGAAGTTCCCCTTCTTCCCTTTGCCCTTATTCTTGAAACTGGTGGTCTTGTTGACCATCAACACTTGATACTCTTTCTTCATTTCTACCTCCGTAGCCTTTAGCATTGCGCAGAGCTCAGGAATTGTCTTATCCATCCCTTGCATATTATAGTTCATCACGAAGCTTTTGTAGCTTGGTGGCAGTGATTGAAGAACTCTATCAATGACACTATCAACAAGAAGATTAACTCCCAAATGAGTCAAGTGATTGTGGTACCCAGACATTCTGAGTATGTGCTCACTAACAGACCTCCATTTTGCAGATGTAGAACTTATTGGAGATTTCATATCTCTCAATCTGGGCATTTGCTTGAAATATTAACTTCAACTCCTAGAACATCTCTGTCGGTGTCAAAATCGGCGGATCTTGGGTAGGGGGTCCCGAACTGTGCATCTAGGGCGGATGGTAACAGTAGGCAGGGGACACGATGTTTTACCCAGGTTCGGGCCCTCTTGATGGAGGTAAAACCCTACATCCTACTTGATTAATATTGATGATATGGGTAGTACAAGAGTAGATCTACCACGAGATCAAGGAGGCTAAACCCTAGAAGCTAGCCTATGGTATGATTGTTGTTGTCTCTATGGACTAAAACCCTCCGGTTTATATAGACACCGGAGAGGGCTAGGGTTACACAGAGTCGGTTACAATGGTAGGAGATCTACATATCCGTATAGCCAAGCTTGCCTTCCAATCCAAGGAAAGTCCCTTCCGGACACGGGACGAAGTCTTCAGTCTTGTATCTTCATAGTCCAGGAGTCCGGCCGAAGGTATAGTCCGGCTATCCGGACACCCCCTAATCCAGCACTCCCTCAGTAGCCCTTGAACCAGGCTTCAATGACGACGAGTCCGGCGCATAGATTGTCTTCGGCATTGCAAGGCGGGTTCCTCCTCCAAGTACTTCATAGAAGATTTTGAACACAAAGGTAGTGTCTGGCTCTGCAAAATAAGTTTCCACATATTTCCATAGAGAGAATAATATTTACACAAATCTAATCTGCTGATGTATTCCATAGCATGACATCACACCACGGCCGAGTCTTTATTTGAATCGTTTTACTGTCCCACCTCAGCGCGTTTAGCGAGGCAGTTTCCTTGGCACGTCTTGTCAAAGCAGAGATCGTGTCCCCTTATTCCGGGGTTCTCATCAATACGGGCGTGGGTAACCCAACCGTACCTGTTGGTATGTTTTATCGATCAAAGGCGAGTCCCAAACGGTCACGGGGAGGGCCCTTGGTATTCAACCTCTTATAAAGAGACCAAGGCCTTGCTCCTTTCATTCAATCTCAAACGAGTTCGCCCTTCGCCTCGAGTTCCAACACCCAAGGCTCCAGATTTCAGGTGCTTCGGACCTTCGACAATGTCCAGTTCCGACCTTCGAGGCCGATGGATGCCCTCCTCCATCACGGAGGAGGACGTGCTGAAGTTGAGAGAGGCCAGGTTCTTGACCGGCGAAATCTTGCATAGGCTGCCTGCTCAAGGGCAGGTCATTCCCACTCCCAAGCCTGGTGAGAGTGTGGTGTTCATGTCTCACTTCCTTCGGGGGCTAGGCTTCCCGACGGATCCCTTCGTGAGGGGGATCATGTTTTATTATGGGCTGGAATTTCATGACTTAGCTCCGGAGTCCATCCTCCATATTTCCTCATTCATCGTCGCGCGTGAAGCCTTCCTCCGTATTACTCCTCACTTCGGACTATGGCTCAAGACCTTCAAAGTAGAGCCGAAGATGATCGAGGGACGGCACGCAGAGTGCGAAGGTGCTTTTATAAGCAAGAATGCTGGTGCTCCATGGCCCGAGGGCTCTTTTCAAGGGGAGTCCAGCTTATGGCAACCAGAGTGGTTTTATATCACAGCTCCCAGGAGCACCAAGTGGGTGGCGCTGCCTGCTTTCTGCTCGGGTCCCCCGCCATGACTGGCGTCATGGGTCAATAAGGGGCTGGACTGGGGGTCGGCAAAGGACGTGCCCCTGTTGCAGGGCCGCATCCGAGATCTCTTAGAAAGAGACATCAGTCTGGTCGTGGTGACGCAGGTTATGTTAATTCACCGAGTTCTGCCCTGCAAACGTCGCCCCCTCCGCCTGTGGGAGTTCAACCCGGAGGGACCACGAGTTCTCCAACATTTTCTTGGCATGACGCCCGTGGAGATGTACAAATTGTTCTTCGGACCACAAGTAGTGTGTCCGGATTCTACGGATGACGCAGGTATGAGCTGCAATCGTCCGGATACTCAAGTAAGTAGCCTTGTACCCAGACTCGCTATCCGTATATTTATCATAAAATTGCCCCTAAAAGAGTTGTCCTTTAAACAGGAGTGGATAGCGAAAGCAAAGCTAATCAGGTGCCCGGCCCCCTCCCCGAGACCACGCCGGATCCCGTGCTAGTCAGGATGTTGGAGGTTGTGCCTTCGGAGGAAAGCGAGGGAGGGGACAAGGAAGTTACAGCCTCCTCGAAGAAGGTTGTCCGGAAGGGAGGAATCAAAATTACTCTCCTCAGGGGAAGAAGAGGACCGCCTCTGACGACCGGGAGACCATGGCTGCAAAGCGGGGGAAGAAATCTTCGTCAGAGGGTCCTGCGCCGGGGGATACTTCGGCTGAATTATGCCCTCAAGGGGATCAGCCCTCCACCGAGCCGTAAGTAGAGAGGAGTTTTTCTTTTTAAGAAATGAGAGAAATCCGAACGTTATATCTGAGAAAAGTAATCGAAAATTTTCCTTGTAGCTCGGACCTTAGCCCTTCTCAGCAGAGCTCGTCTTCGGGGGATCTTCTTCCGGAGATGATGGAGAGCGGAACGCCTCCCCCTGCCGTACCGCCTTGCGAGGCGGGCGATCCTGAGGTATCGTCGCGGAGGGTTTCTCCGAATCCGGCAGGGCCAGAAGGTAATCATATGGCCCCCCAAAGCCCTCCGCGTCTGGCCTTCGAAAAGGGCCATCGGACGAGTCTGGCACCGTCTGGTGCGCGATCGGAGGAGCTGAAGGATCTACTAGGGCGAGCATCTATCTCAGAGGAGCACCGTGCATTGATGGGTACGGTGATTGAGAGGATTTCATCCGCAGAGAGCGGATTGCACGAGGCCGTCAGGAGTTTACTGACAGGTTTTGAGGTACGCGAAATAATGTACCCTTTTTGGACAGTTGTGCATAAATAAGATGGGCCCTGTGTAGATAGTAGCCCCTAAGACTCTGTGCGTTGTCAAAAGTGACGGCGCATAGAGGATCATAATCCCAGGTCTAATATGCCGCCTTCATACGTAGGTGGCGAAGTGTCCGGTGGCAAGCCGGACTGATGAATTTGCCGAGCTAAAGCGGCAACTTGACGTGGCAGATGCTGACATCGTGCTTGTCAACAAGTGGCTTGATGAGGCACAAGGTATGTAATTCCTCCGGCGGCACCTGGTAAGAGGAGCTTTATGCCAGTATCTTACAATGTGTGCGCTTGATGCAGATGGTGCTGCTGCCATGGAGAATCTTCGGGCAGAACTTGCCCGAACCAAGGAGCAAGCCAGGAAAAGTGATGCGGCTGCTGGAGAGGCAATTGAAGAGCTGAAAGCCGAACAGGCTGCTCACTGCCAAAGCAAGAAGGAAATGGCCGAGATGGCCGTGAAGCTGAAGAATGCTGCTGGCCGTTGCAAGCTTCTTGAAAAAGAAGATCGGGCGGAACAGATGGATCTGGAGAAGGCCGTTGCCGATGCCAAGGATGCTCGCTCTGCGATGAGAGCTATGAAGGAGGAGCTGCGTCAGGCCGGAGAGATCGCGGCTGGAAAGCCCTTTATGCTGCGGAGGAAGTTCTGTGATCCTAAACATGCTCCGTTAGACCGGATGTGGAGTACGGCGGACACCTATCTAGATTTGGCAGCGAGTGCCGCAGATGCGGCCGAACACTTCCGAGATCAAGAAGATCGCGAAGTGGAAAAGCTCTTTTGGTCGCAGTTCCACAATTCGGATCGTCCGCTATCATTAGCCGATCGTTTGGCCGAATGGGCCGAGCTAAATAGGTTGTCCGGACTCGCCATGAAGTATGTCATGAGTCATCTGTGGCCAGAGAGGCCAGAACCGAAAAGTTATTTCAACTTGGTGCAGCAGTTCCTTGGTGCGGCGCCGCATATCAATGCGATGAAGAGGTCAGCGTGCATAGAGAGTGCGCGGATGGCTCTTGCCCGTGTCAAGACATACTGGGCGGAAATGGAGGCCACCGTTGTTGCATCCCCAGACTCGGATGGAAGCCGAGTACCTGCCGAGCACTATTTTCAGGAAGTTCTGCAAGGCGCTCGTTTAATAGAGACGCAGTGCTCGAAGGATACTATATTCGAATAGCATATTATTGTAAAACAATATTTTGATAAATTGTATAAGCTTTTTATACTTGTGCCTGCAAGTATTATAATACCTCCTGTGCGACCGTTTAACATATATCTACATATAATCTGAAAGATGGCAGTCGTCGGCTTCAGCCCCCATGCACATAATGCGGGAGTGTTCGCAGAAGGCGCATTTTCACACTTGATCCAACATCTTGGTCCTACAAAGGAGGTGATAGCGCAGTGAAATAGGCAATCGGACTATGATGCTCTATCACTTTCACTTTGCCATAGGAGTTTGACAGTGAGGCTACTTATATAGCCCCAGGTGGCGCCTGCGCTCGCCCGAACTCGGGTCGCGTATGTGCCTGGCCGGGAAGCGGCCCTTCGTTAATGCGGAGGAATCCTAAAGATTCCGGTAAGTCATCGAGTGGTTGACCAGTCTCACGCTATATCATGACAGTCAGTTTTCGGCTTTCTCTACTGAGGTGCTCACCTGGCCGAACCGGGGCACAATCGCAGTAGTTCTCCTGGTGCTGCCTTAGCCGATAGAGCGGAACGTAAGGTAGCAAAACACAGGAGCCGGGCAAACCCAACATTTGACCAAAGACAAGATTCAGAGCTGATGCATATAAGGCCAAACTCGCGACGCCGAACACTCCCTAAGGTATTCGGTCTTTATGAGGGCGGGCGGGATAACGCCCTTAGTAATAAGCCCCTAGTGTCCAGGTACACGCAAAACTCTGACGTGGCCACATGCCAAAACGCCAGCCTCCTCCTTGGTTATACCAAGAAACCAAGGGATGTGTATCAACAAGAGATAGTAAAAAAAGGTTTACGCGGGGTCTTAATCTGAAAAGAATCCTTGGAACGGGTCCCTGCTGCACGTCTGCGCCTGTGTCTCCATTGTGTCGTATCCTGGACGGGCGTAGCACGGTGTTCATCTGTAAAAGAGAGGAACTTAGTTAAAGAAAGACCATGGCGAACATGAGATATACTAAATAAACAAAGTATAAATCAAAATGGGTAAAATTGAGCTTTATTGTCTCTTGTTTTATATGTGCAGAGCCCCTAGTACAGGGGTATACGGCTATTAAGCCTTTATCAATTGTATGTTTATGCCGGACTCGTCTAGCCGTGTCCGTGGTCTTGACGACCTGTTTAGGTGCTTTGGCTGGTGAAGCCGCTTTATTGTGGGGCTGTCAAGGCAGCCGCACCGTCTTCCGTGTGGGAGGAACACTCAATGTTTTCCCTTTAATGAGATGATGCCTCGTGGACCAGGCATCTTAAGTGGAAGAGATGCATAATGCGGTATTGCGTTAAAGCGGGCGAAAGCTTCGCGCCCCAGCAGTGCTTGATAGCTACTTGAGAATTGGGCGATGTGGAAAGTTAGCTGTTCGCGATGGAAGTTATCGGGGGAGCCGAACATAACTTCTAGCCGGAGAGAACCCATACAACGGGCATACGGGCCTGGCGTTACCCCTTGAAAGGAGGTTTTGCTATGGCGAATTTTTGTTGGGTCTATCCCCATGTTGCGGATTGTGTCCTGGTATAACAGGTTTAGACCACTGCCGCCGTCCATTAGGACATTTTTAAAGTGGAGTCCGACGATTATTGGATCTAATACAAAGGCAGTCCAGCCTGCATTCCGGATACTTCTAGAGTAATCCTGATGGTCGAAGGTGATCGGTTTTAACAACCATTGCCGAGATTCCTTTGGGATAGGCCATATGGCGCGTATCTCTGTTGGCGCCATTATGTTCGTCACGTGAAGTAAGTTTACTATTTTGACTTCTTGTGGGAAATCCTTTTGTTTCCTGGTGCTCTGCTTGTGGGGTTCGTCATCGTCCTTACTTGGTGTGTCGAGCCCCTTGTGTTCGGCGTTGAGTTTGCCGGATTGCTTGAAAACCCAACAATCTCTGTGGGTATGGTTCGCATGCTTCCCGGGAGTACTGTGTATTTGACATATCTTGTCCAAGATTTTGTTTAAGTTGGATAGCTCGTCCCTGTTATCCTTGAGGGGCGGCTTTCTCTAATTCTGTCGTGAGCTTTTGAATCCGGCGTTGACCGCCGTGCTCTTTGGGTTGTTTCTCTTATTCCGACGCTAGTCCTTGCTGCGTCGGGGTTTTCCATTTCCATCCCTAACTTCAGATGTACTTGGGTCGCTGGTGCTACATCTTGCTAACTAGCTGTCCTCTCCTGCGCAAAAGCGGGTCATGAGGCTTGTTAATGTGGCCATTGTTCTTGGCTTTTCTTGGCCAAGGTGTCTAGCGATCCATTCGTCTCGAACGTTATGCTTAAAAGCTGCTAGGGCTTCGGCGTCCGGACAGTTGACTATCTGATTCTTTTTAGTAAGAAATATGTTCCAGAATTTCCAGGCTGACTCTCCGGGCTGTTGAGTTATGTGACTAAGATTGTCTGCATCCGGAGGGCGGACATAGGTCCCTTGAAAATTTGCCCGGAAAGCATCCTCAAGTTCTTCCCAACTTCCAATGGTGTTTTCGGGAAGGCTTTTGAGCCAATGCCGGGCTGGCCCTTTAAGCTTGAGGGGTAAGTATTTTATGGCGTGGAGGTCATCTCCTCTGGCCATGTGTAAGTGGAGGATATAATCCTCGATCCAGACCCCAGGGTCTGTTGTTCCGTCGTACGCCTCTATGTTTACGAGCTTGAATCCCGCTGGAAATTCATGGTCCAGCACCTCATCGGTGAAACATAGGGAGTGTGCGGCACCCCTGTATTTGGGTGTGCCGTGATGTTCGGATATTTGTTGTGTTGCATTGCTTACTAGAGCTTGCTTTCTTGGCCCGTAGATAGTTCTGGCTGGGCCATCTTTCTGATGCGGATCCTTTGGTGGATCGCGTGCCGGCTTGTGTGCGGCGCCGCTTGCTGCTCCATGCTGGCCATGCGGTCGTCTATCCGACCGGATGGCTTTCCTATTTTTTGACCGCGGGGGCTCTAAGGCCTCCTTGTCAAATTCAGGCAGTAGCTTTCGCTTTGGATAGCTTTTTGTGCGGCGAGTGCCGCCATATTTGTCTACGGTGTTGCGTACTTTGCTCCATCTGATTCTGAGTGCATCTTCCGCAGTTTTGAGCTTCCGCTTCTACTTTTTCAGGCTACGCGCAGTGGCGACGAGCCTTTTGTGGAGGTTCTTCTGCTCCATGAGCCTATCCGGCGTAAGGTCGTCCGGACTGTTGTTTTCACCGGTGATGGGGTGTTCGATTTGTTTATCTAAGTTGCCATGTTTGGACGGTTGCTCGAAGGCATGTTTGTCGCCGCCGGCTTGTCCTGCTCTATGGCTGGGTCTGTATGGCTGCTATCTCTATCGAGGCGGGGCTTGGAGTGGCGCTTACGTCGCCGCTTTGATTGCTTTTCGGGTGAACGATCCCTCGTTGCATCCTTGTGTTCCTCGTCGTCGCTTCCTTTGGGTGTGTCCACCATGTATACATCATGAGATGAGGTGGCTGTCCAGCGCCTTATAGGCGTTGGTTCATGTTCATCTCCTACATCGTCGTCCATACCGTCGATGTCTTCGGAGTTGAAGTCGAGCACGTCGTTTAAATTATCGACAGTGGCTACGAAGTGGGTGGTGGGTGGGCTTTGAATTTCTTCATCATCCGCATCCCAACCTTGTTGACCATAGTCTGGTCAGGGCTCTCCTGATAAAGAGAGAGACTTTAGTGAATTCAGAATATCACCGAAGGGCGAGTACTGAAAGATGTCCACGGCGGTGAACTCCATGATCGGCGCCCAATCGGGTTGGCTCGGTAGGGGCGCGGAGGGCTCGGAGTCTGGAGAGGAGTCCGGCTCCTTGGAGTCACGGGCTTCGCAGAGAATAGGGTTGGTGTCCGGCTCGATCGCCGTAGAGATTGCAGCCCCCGAGGCGGTGTCCAACCACCCATCCTCGATTGGCGCAGTTGGCTCCGAATTAAGGGTCGGAGCTGATGCGGGTGCGGCCTCCAGGGCACTGTTCGGCGGCAGAGCTAGATCATGCCCATCGTGACAGTGCGGCGCGCTCGGCTGCGGCTCGAATCCGTAGAAGATCAAGTCTCCGTGGAGGTCCGCTGTGTAGTTTAAACTTCCAAATCTGACCTGACGGCCAGGGGCGTAGCTTTCGATCTACTCCAGATGGCCAAGCGAATTGGCCCGCAGTGCAAAGCCGCCAAATACGAAGATCTGTCTGGGGAGAAAAGTCTCACCCTGGATCGCATCGTCGTTGATGATCGGAGGAGCCATCGGGCCTAAAAGTGACGACACAGAGGAACTCTCAATGAAAGCACCAATGTCGGTGTCAAAACCGGCGGATCTCGGGTAGGGGGTCCCGAACTGTGCGTCTAGGGAGGATGGTAACAGTAGGCAGGGGACACGATGTTTTACCCAGGTTCGGGCCCTCTTGATGGAGGTAAAACCCTACGTCCTGCTTGATTAATATTGATGATATGGGTAGTACAAGAGTAGATCTACCACGAGATCAAGGAGGCTAAACCCTAGAAGCTAGCCTATGGTATGATTGTTGTTGTCTCTATGGACTAAAACCCTCCGGTTTATATAGACACCGGAGAGGGCTAGGGTTACACAGAGTCGGTTACAATGGTAGGAGATCTACATATCCGTATCGCCAAGCTTGCCTTCCACGCCAAGGAAAGTCCCTTCCGGACACGGGACGAAGTCTTCAGTCTTGTATCTTCATAGTCCAGGAGTCCAGCCGAAGGTATAGTCCGGCTATCCAGACACCCCCTAATCTAGGACTCCCTCAATCTCATATGCTCCATGACGTTCAAAACATCGTTGAAGTCCCGGTTATAAGCCGTAAAGCATGGCACACTGAACTATCGAGTTGTCATCAGCTTTGCTCTGGCAGGTGTTCATAACTTCTAGAGTTGCTCCTGCAGCGGGTTTGGCACCTAGCGGTGCTTCCAGGACATAATTCTTCTATGCAGCAATGAGGATAATCCTCAAGTTACGGACCCAGTCCATGTAGTTGTTACCATCATCTTTCAACTTAGCTTTCTCTAGAAACGCATTAAAATTCAACGGAACAACAGCATGAGCCATTAATCTACAACAACATTGACATGCAAAATACTATCAGGTACTAAGTTCATCATAAATTAAAGTTCAATTAGTCATATTACTTAAGAACTCCCACTTAGATAGACATCCCTCTAGTCATCTAAATGATCACGTGATCCGTCTCAACTAAACCATGTCTGATCATCACATGAGATGGAGTAGTTTTCAATGGTGAACATCACTATGTTGATCATATCTGCTATATGATTCACGCTCAAACTTTCGGTCTTAGTGTTCCAAGGCCATATATGCATATGCTAGGCTTGTCAAGTTTAACTTGAGTGTTCTGCGTGTGCAAAACTGGCTTGCACCCGTTGTATGTGAACGTAGAGCTTATCACACCCGATCATCACATGGTGTCTCGGCACGACGAACTGTAGCAACGGTGCATACTCAGGGAGAACACTTATACCTTGAAATTTAGTGAGAGATCATCTTATAATGCTACCGCCGCACTAAGCAAAATAAGATGCATAAAGAATAAACATCACATGCAATCAATATAAGTGATATGATATGGCCATCATCATCTTGTGCCTTTGATCTCCATCTCCAAAGCACCGTCATGATCACCATCGTCACCGACTTGACACCTTGATCTCCATCGTAGCATCATTTTCGTCTCGCCAACTATTGCTTCCACGACTATCGCTACAGCTTGGTGATAAAGTAAAGCAATTACATGGCGATTGCATTTCAATTGTTGAGGAAATCATTAACTGGTGGCTGCTCGATTGGCTACTGAGTAGGGGATTAATAGGCTAATCGGCAAGTCAATCGGCCATTTAATCAATTAATCGGATGATTTATCGGTTTATCGCCTACTCGATGACCCTACGAGTAGGGATTAATCGGCAAGTTAACTGGTTAATTGGACGAATTCTTGAACAGGGCATTTCATACAATAAAGCGACAACCATATGGCTCCTGCCAGTTGCCGATAACCGTGTTACAAAACATGATCATCTCATACAACAATTTATATAATCACGTCTTGACCATATCACATCACAACATGCCCTGCAAAAATAAGTTAGACGTCCTCTACTTTGTTGTTGCAAGTTTTACGTGGCTGCTACAGGCTTAGCAAGAACCGTTCTTACCTACGCATCAAAAACCACAACGTGGTATAGTGATTGCTTTTTATCTTCAGAAAGAACCCTATTCATTGAATCCGATTCAACTGAAGTTGGAGAAACTGACACCCGCCAGCCACCTGTGTGCAAAGCACGTCGGTAAAACCAGTCTCATGAACGCGGTCATGTAATGTCGGTCTGGGCCGCTTCATCCAACAATACCGCCGAATTAGGAAACAACTAGTGACGCAAAGCAATATGTATATACCCACGCCCACAACTCCTTTGTGTTCTACTCATGCATATAACATACACATAGACCTGGCTCAGATGCCACTATTGGGGAACGTAGTATTTCAAAAAATTCCTACGATCACGCAAGATCTATCTAGGAGATGCATAGTAACGAGAGGGGAGAGTGTGTCTACATACCCTCGTAGACCGAAAGCAGAAGTGTTTATCAATGTGGTTGATGTAGTCGTACACCTTCACGATCCGTCCCGATCAAGTACCGAACGTACGGCACCTCCGCGTTCAGCTCGATGATGTCCTCGCCTTCTTGATCCAGCAAGAGGGGCGAAGTAGTAGATGAGTTCCGGCAGCACGACGACGTGGTGACGGTGTTGGTGAAGAACAATCTTCGCAGGGCTTCGCCTAAGCACTACGAAAACTATGATGGAGGATAAACTAGAGGGGACCGGGTTGCCGGCACACGGCTTGGTGTTTCTTGATGTGTATTGGGTGCTAGCCCTACCCCTTTATTTATATGTTGAGCCTTAGGGTCGAAACTTGGAGTAAAAGCCTACACAAAGTCAGTTTCACCTAAAATGCAAGAGTCCTTCTCGGACTCGAGGACCAGACACCAGGGTTCCCGGCGTCTGGACCCACACGCCAGGGACCCTGGTGTCTGGCCCCTGGACTCCGCAAAACTTCCTTTTATGCTTTCTAACAACCTTGTGGGCTTTCCCCTTTAGCCCAAATAAAGTGTTTTCGTACCCCAAACATTTCGGAAAACATCCGGAACCGTGAATTCCGGAACCCTTCCGGAGACCAAACACTATTATCCCATATATCAATCTTTATATCCGGACCATTTCGGAGTACCTCGTCATGTCCGTGATCTCATCCGGGACTCCGAACAACATTCGGTCACCAACATACATAACTCATATAATACTATATCGTCAACGAACGTTAAGTGTGCTGACCCTATGGGTTCTAGAACTATGTAGACATGATCGAGAAATCTCTCTGGTCAATAACCAATAGCGGAACCTGGATGCCCATATTGGCTCCTACATATTCTATGAAGATCTCTATCGGTCGAACCGCATAACAACATATGTTGTTCCCTTTGTTATTGGTATGTTACTTGCCCGAGATTCGATCGTCGGTATCATCATACCTAGTTCAATCTTCATTACCGGCAAGTCTCTTTACTCGTTCCGTAATGCAACATCCCGCAACTAACTTATTATTCACATTGCTTGCAAGGCTTATAGTGATGTGCATTACCGAGAGGGCCCAGAGATACCTCTCCGACAATCGGAGTGACAAATCCTAATCTCGATCTATGCCAACTCAACAAACACCATCGGAGACACCTGTAGAGCATCTTTATAATCACTCAGTTACGTTGTGATGTTTGATAGCACACTAAGTGTTCCTCCGGTATTCGGGAGTTGCATAATCTCATAGTTATAGGAACATGTATAAGTTACGAATAAAGCAATAGCAATAAACTAAACGATCATAGTGCTAAGCTAATGGATGGGTCAAGTCAATCACAACATTCTCTAATGATGTGATCCCGTTCATCAAATACAACTCATGTCTATGGCTAGGAAACTTAACCATCTTTGATTAACGAGCTAGTCAAGTAGAGGCATACTAGTGACACACTATTTGTCTATGTATTCACACATGTACTAAGTTTCTGGTTAATACAATTCTAGCATGAATAATAAACATTTATCATGGTATAAGGAAATATAAATAACAACTTTATTATTGCCTCTAGGGCATATTTCCTTCAGCTGCGTCTCCGGCCCGCCTAGGACGAAAAGCCCATTTTCTGTCATGATTTTTTGTCATAGAAGTAGGAGCCCGCCACATCTATGATGATACCGGGTTTTGTCACAATTATCGTCATAGAAGTGTCCTAAGCATGACAGAAAAAAATCGTTCGACCCAAAATGTCACGGATGTGTCTTTTTTTGTATTGGACCCAGACATTCTGAGCACATGCTCACTGGTTGAGCTATTCTCCTCCATCTTGTAGGCAATGTACTTGTCAGAGGTCTCATAACTCACGACATGGGCATGAGTCTGATGTAACACCTTGGATTTTGCCCTTTTCTTTTTCTGATGATTTTCTTGGATTTCTTGATTTGATTTGTTTTTCCGTGGCTATGTGGTTCTGAAACTTGGGAGGATCATGTCTTCCTAGGTTTTATAGTGGCTTGTCACCCTCATCATCATCCCAAGATCATGTTATTTTCATCCTCGACCAAATCCCAATATTCTTTTTATTGGGAATATTCCTTTTCTATTAAAGGAATAACCCTACAAACCCTAGGTTGTGAAGCAACCTATATTTTTGCCACTCCCAAAATTCCCAAATAATTCTCATAAATTGTTTGGGTCCTATTTTTCTCAAATATGCCAAAAAAATCATTGCCATGTTCAAAAATAATCCTCCAATAATTATTTTCTTATTCTGCCCTAATTGGCACTTTGTGAAGGAAGTGCTATTTATATTTTCTTGATTGACCCCAAACTTTTTGAACACCTTTTAATGTCCATATCATTGTCCCATGACAAAATTCAGCTCAATTTGCCAGGAAATATTCCTAAGCAATTTTTCAAAGTTCCTGTCTAAGGGAAGCCATTGTGAAGGAAGTGCCAGCTAGGCATATCCAAATGAGTTGTAATTTTGCAAGGTCCTTCATATGATCGAATAAGGACTCTCCACCAAATATGAGCCCATGTAATTTTTATATGTGGGCCCAGCTCCAAATCTTAGTTTCTGGTCAGAGTTTTAGTTTGTGAACTATTTAATATTTCTTCAATTAAGCTGAAAATTTATCAGGACATTCTCCTATCCATATCAACTCCCTTCGTCAATTTTTGGCCCATTTCACCTAGCCAATTGCCCTGTGCAATGTTTCAAGTTTCTGTCTGGAATGAAGCTTTGTGAAGCAAGTGCCACTTTGGTATTTCCAAATGGCCTGAAACTTTTTGGGCGTCCTCATATTCCTAAATCGTTGGGCCATGACCATTTTCTGCTCAATCCAATCAACTATGTGTGTGCCCCTTCATCATTCCCTAATCTGGCCGTTGTGGCACTTTCTATAGCAAGTACCCTCTAAACCTCTCCACTTGAGCTGATTTTTGGTAATCAGCATCACCTTGGTGGTTGATCATGCCATGCCAAAGCTCAGCCTCTGCCTCATCCTGTGGTTGTCTCCCTGCAGCACAAACACCTTGCTGCTGAAATGTTTTGGCTCCTCCTCCAAATCTCTTCTTTGCCCCTGGACCTGTTTATTTCTTTATTTTGACTCAGGGTATCATGGTCTATCTACTGGACATGATGTGGCCGATCACCTGGCATCGCGTATGCCAGTTCACGTGGTGACCACGGGTTGCGACCAGCCAAACTCGTGCTCTGGCACGTTGTCGCCGTTGTTCCCGTCGATTTCCTCTGCCTCTCGTGCCCCTTTCGGGCTTGTTTGGTTTTCAGGTATCCCTCTGGGATCCCCGTCGAAAACCAGGGCGCGCAACCCCATGGGGCAAGTCAGCCCGGGGAAAGACACCACGGGCTTTCCTCCCCGATCCCCGTCATTTCCGCGGAGAAACAATCCACGCCTCTAGGTGTCGGGGAGAAAACCCACGAGGCGACGACGCTAGCGGCAGAGAGCAGCGCCTCCACCTTCCTTCGGCGACGGTTCCAGAGCGATGGCCGCGGCGGCGACGACGACGGCGCAGCGGTCGTCCTTCTCTGGTCCCCAAGACCCCGCTTCAAAGCTCTCCCATGGACAGCGAGGACCCGGCGGTCGTCATCCTTCTTTGAGCCAGGTTGGTTCTCTCCTCCACCCCACCACAAGTCCACCACCACAACCTCGTCTTGTTTCTCCAGTTCATGCCCAATGAATTGTGGCTGCAGATCTAATGTGAGCACCAGTTCATCTTCTTTCACTTGCAGATGAGTAATGGCTGCAGATCTAACTCAATAGCTAGTGAACTGATGAATGAGCTCTTTTTTATTTGGGGTTAATAAAGTTGTGATCCCTAATTTATGCCTTGATACAACTAAGTTTAGATCAAAATCACTAGTACTAAGTTCAGATATGAAGCACTACATTAGTAGTATATCCAGTGGTTCAAATGTATGGAGCCAACCTATATAATAAAAATCTCAATTCTGGATTAGAGTGTGTCGTTTCATGCTATTCTTCACATATCTTACTAAGGTTGCTACCCTTTTTTATATCTATATATGCATATTTGATTATTGCGCATGTAGCTATGGGATGTATCTATGGATGTTGCATGTACTTGCTTTGAAGTATGACAAATCTCAGTTCTTTGGATGTTGCTCAGACCTATTCCTTTATGGAGGTGTAGTAGCAGCTTTATTTAAATGGTTAACACAACACAACATTTAATTTCACTCTAAATGAGCAGTTAATATGGTTAGAAGCTTTTATGTTCACTTTTACCTTGCTGCAATTTTTGTTATCTGTTCTTTAGGTCGTTGTTGATGAAAAGTATAGTAACTTATTGATGATAAAAAGGAAGTACAGTAGCTTGTCGGATAACTAAGAAAGCTACTTTTTGTTTGATCGAGATAGTTATTTTAGATAATATATGGAGAAAATTCCTTATTTGACACTATCTTAAAATCTGCTTCCTTATTTGACATTGAAAAGGTTTTTCTTCCCTATTTGACACAAGTTCTAAATTTTATTCCCTATATGACATTTTCGTCCATTTTGAGCCTAAATGACACCTGAAAAGACTCTTTTGCCCCTCATTTGGTATGTGTGTGGGGGGGCAATAGCGCACACATGCAGCATCAGTGCGAGGGCAGGAGCACACACGCAGCAACACATACACATGCACCAACACACACGCAGACGCACACACACACAACAGCACACACGCGCGCGTGCACACACACACGCAGCAACACACATGCACGCACACACACGCAGCAACGCACACGCACACACACACATACACACACACACACGCAGCAGCAGCACACACGCAGACAGCACATAGGCATGCAACAGCACACACACACGCGCGCACACGTACACATGCAGTAGCAAACACGCACGCAGCAGCACACATGCACACACACATGCAGCAGCAGCACACATGTGCGCGTGCACCCACACATGCAACAGAACACACGCACGTGCACACACATACCGCATGAGGGACAAAATCGTCTTTTCAGGTGTCATTTAGGCTTAAAATGGACGAAAGTGTCGTATAGGGAATAAAATTTAGGACTAGTGTCAAATAGGGAAGAAAAACTTTTCCAGTGTCAAATAAGGAACCAGATTTTAAGACAGTGTCAAATAAGGAATTTTCTCTAATATATGCTAGTTTGGTTGTTTGGTTGAAATAATTATTTGTGATAATCTTTGGTGCAATCAAACAACCCTGTTATCTGGCTGATCTAGTCTTCTATTTTGATCTCTTCGATTTTGTTCAGTTCATCAAAGGTGATTGGTTCCTAGTCCAGTGAAGGAGTACAACAAAGGTGACTCCAGATAAGCAGCAGTGTATGTCTTCTCATCTTAATTATGCCGCATTAGACATTGATAAACAACTGAAGAAGTTCGCTCTGCTTCTTGTGTACTAATATGTGTACTAGCATTCTCAGGTTTGTACCGATTAAGTCGCTCTTGTTTAGTTAGTCTTGTTAGTGAAGCTCAACCAAACACCCTTTTGCAACGGGCTTAAATACTTGATCCTTACTCAGGTTTTGGACTTGATCCTTACTCAGATTTTAGACTTGATTATTAAGCTAATATATTTTGCTTTAATAAATACATGATCCAAAGGAGAAAGGACAGTGCAGCTTGGACTCGAGATTGAGACAAACAAAGTTACGACTCCATGCATGATAGGTGAGGTATGTTTCTTGAAAAATGCTGAAAATACCTATATAAAATATCTGGAGGCGTCGGCCGAGGTGAGGTGCTATTAAGGACCTCTTCCAACTTATGCAAAAGTTTTCTACAGTACTTCTTCCAAAATAATAATACTTCTCATGTTAATCTTATACTATTTCGGTGATGTGTATATATGCTCCTCGTGATCATTGTCACGTAGTAGCAGTAGTAATAATAAAACTTGATCATGTTAATCTTACAATATGGTTGTTTTGCTCTAGTGACCAAATGCCTCCCTCTCTTTTTCTTCTTTGACTGCTTCAGTTCATCCCAGATTGCATCATTCTCTTGAACTGAACATGTTGCTTGAGTGCTTGACTAATTTGGAACTGATCAGTTTTCTTATAGCCGGCTGTCGAAGATTTCAGACAACCGAGAAGTACAATATCATAACTGCTTCCTGTTAATTCCTTTATTCGAAGGCATGCTGATGCAGGTTCTTTTACTTAGATTAGGATCGGTCGAACTGGATTAGCGATGTCCATACCAATTGCATCTTTCCATGCAAGATTTACCTTATGCAGCTAGTATGTCTGCCTTTTTTTAATCCACTAGAGAGGTTTCTGATTTGTTTAACCACTTGGACAGAAAAATCCATGCTTATATTTGATAATGTAATATCGTACAATGATTATTGTTGTTAAGAAGTGAAAATAAACATACTTAAAATTTACTAGTTTTTCTCTGCAGATTTCTTGCCGGAAGTTGATGATGGAAGTTATTCCGAGTTTAATATGGACTGTTCACAAAACTGCAATTTTCATTGTTGATGATGTATAATTTGGACTTGTGACCATAAGTACCATTTTCAATATTGATGATGCATAATTTGTTTGACTTGACATGTAATTATGACTGGTATGCACGTGTGGATGTGAGTTGAATATATTATAATTATTGTGTATTTTGATTTTCCTGAATTTCCCTGCAAAATTATATTTCAGTTTTTATTCTCATTTGTTTTCAACCTTTGTGAAACGGGACAGTATATACTCTGCAATTGCTATGATGTTATTGTGGAAAATACTGTATTCATTTGTGGTCAGTTTTGATTAAAATGGATGAATCACGATTTTTGCATGCCCCCTCCCTTTCCCCTTGGTGTCCAAACAGTAAAGGGGTATTTCCCGTGGTGGTCCTCGGATTCCAGGTGAGCAGGGAAACCCCCACTTGAGGGTTTATTGCCCAGGGTTTACCATCCCCAACAACCAAATTAGCCCTTCTGTCCTGGAGCTCCCCCGTGCTCATATGCACCACGCTGGATCGATGCCCCGCCCTGCATCGCTGTGGTGTGGTCGCCATCGCCGCGCCCGTGCCACAATCCTCCTCTGCTCCTCCATTGGCGTCGATCTGGATATCTCTAGAGCATCCCCGAGCCCTCCCCTGGCCTATGTAAGGCAAGCGCGAGGTCCCACCGGAGCGATCACATCTCGCCGTTCCCTCCTCCGTCCGCCATGGCCGCGTCGGCCTCGTCTCTTCCGGCCACCACGAGCGCTCTCTCCTCCTCCCGAGGCCTCCACCCTCTCCCCCTCGTTCCGCTGAGTCGCCCACCCCCTTTGCCCCTCGCCGGAGTACCCCAGGGCCGCTGCCCTCTTCTTCAACCGCCGCTGGAGCTCCTCTCCGTTCTCCTCCCGTCGTCGCGGCCCTAGTCCTCCCCGGCGCCTCCTCTTCTCGGGGATGGAGGCGGCAGGCTACGCCGCGCTCGCCGGGGGTCGCGCCTCGGCCGGAGGTGGCCAGAGGTAGCTAGGCTCGCCGGCGCCCCTCCTCTGTTCCTCCCGCGCCCCTGCTCTGCTCTGATCGATGGGAGGAAGAAGACAGGCGCGTGGGGAGAGAGAGGAGAAGGGTGGGCCCCCGTGTCAGCTGCACAAGCCGGGCCCCACCACCAGCACTTCACGTAAGTGGACACGTTTTCCTGGAATGTGGTTTCGTTGAAGGAAAGTGTATTGCTTTCCTCTTGTGCCGAAGTGAGTTTTCCCCTACTGAAAGCGTGTTCTCATGTACTACGGCCCTTAATGCGCTTTCTATTTAGGAA
Organism: Triticum urartu; assembly: GCF_003073215.2. Classification (NCBI taxonomy): domain Eukaryota; kingdom Viridiplantae; phylum Streptophyta; class Magnoliopsida; order Poales; family Poaceae; genus Triticum; species Triticum urartu. The sequence continues at coordinate 533,551,346 of NC_053023.1, read as the reverse complement.
AACGTGTTATGTCGAAGGCGCTTTCTGTTTCAGCCGCCAGGGACCCGTTAGTGATAAAAATATTCACAGATTGGTCCCTGATCTTCTACACCTCATAACTCCGCAACCGTAACTCCGATTGAGGTGAAACCAACGCTCACTTCTTCGTCTCATCGAGATCTTTCTGTTGGTAACATTTTCACTAGGTGGTCCCATATTGAAAATGACCATTTTGCCATTGCCTCTAATCAGCCCCCTCCGAGAGAGAACCGTCCGGCGTTTCATTCTACGGCTTCACCACACTTCTTCTCGGAGTCTCTGTCACCCCCAGGCAAGTCACAACAGCCACTTGCATGATAGCCATGCAGTAGCCATGCTTTCCACTTGAATATTTAATAAAAGCTTGCCCATTATCTGCATGCTTGTTTGCTACTACTGTCGTTGTTGCGGTTATGCTCGTGATTTCATGTTCACCTTCATGATATGCTCCGATGCATCTTGTTATCTTGTATTACTTGCTAGTATCATGTTCACATGTCATGCTTAGTAGTAGTAGTAGTAGTACATTCTGGTAATAGTGATGTTCAGTCTGATGCATGCTTACCGTTTGTTATCAGTATTGTTGCTATGCATGTTCCTTTGCACCCAGTTGGTTGCATGCTTACCTGGTAGTATTCTTGTTATATTCTTGCATGGTATTTCTTTATGATGCTAGTGTTCATGATATGCTCATGTGTAGTGTTATGATCATGCTCGTCAGTATGCCATGCTTAGTTGGATATATGATTCATTGTTGTTATGCTCGATGATTGTGTTGCACCTCCATCTTTATGTTGATATCATGCTCATGCATTGTAGTTGCATCATGTTATTTTAATATGGCTCAACTCATTGCATTCAAGTTTAACCAGATAATTATGAACTTGAACAACTGTTGGCCGAGTCATGGTGCCACCAGATCGAGCTGACCAGTGCAACCACATTTGCCTTTTATGGGAAGGCCCTAGTGCGGTCTGTTGCCATGCCTCCCGTCGGTGCCTCCAACGAGGGAAGGTTATGGGCGCGCACTACCCTGATCAGGTAGGCGGACATAAACCTTATGTGCCCGAGTTGTTTGCGCGCTTTGTCCCCGTTTGGGACCGTTTATGTTTTGCCACGACGGTGGCCGTTGGATGTCTTTGGTAGACATCGGGGCCACCCATGACTTAGCCCAAGAGGGGAGTTGGTCGGAGTGGTCGGGAGAATGTCATGGTAGTAGATTGGTTTTGTTGGAACGTCGTTGGTCCACACGTATGGGAGTGCGAGGCCATGGGTTCCGTGGTGTGGGTATAGTGTGCTAATAACCTCTGTAGAGTGTGTGTTAAATCTATCGATAGCCATGCCCGCGGATATGAGCCCAGTTCGTAGTTGGTCACACTATGAGCCAACAATAATAATAACTTGATTAATAATAACCCCGATTCAATGATGAGAAAGAGATTGGTCGTGATCGAGAGAGGATCACGAAGGTATCATGGATACCAAAGTTGGTTGATCTTTATGTGATCGCGAGATGATCACGACGGTATGATACGTCTCCGTCGTATCTATAATTTTTTATTGTTTCATGCCAATATTCTAAAACTTTTACATACTTTTGGCAACTTTTTATACTATTTTTGGGACTAACATATTGATCTAGTGCCCAGTGCTAGTTCCTGTTTGTTGCATTTTTTTGTTACGCAGAAAATCCATATCAAACGGAGTCCAAACGGGATAAAAACTAACGGAGATTTTTTTGGAATATGTGAATTTTTGGAAGAAGAATCAATGCGAGACGATGCCCGAGGGGGCCGCGAGGCAGGGGGCGCGCCCCAGGGGGTCAGGCGCGCCCTAGGCCCTCGTGGCCACCCCGTAAGGCGGTTGGTGCCCTTCTTTCGCCGAAATAAAGGCAATATCTGGATAGAAATCATGTTAAAATTTCAGCCCAATCGGAGTTACGGATCTCCGGGAATATAAGAAACGGTGAAGGGCAGAATCAGAAACGCAGAAACAGAGAGAGACATAGAGACAGATCCAATCTTAGAGGGGCTCTCGCCCCTACGCCGCCATGGAGGCAATGGACCAGAGGGGAAACCATTCTCCCATCTAGGGAGAAGGTCAAGGAAGAAGAAGAAGAAGGGGGCCCTCCCACCTCTCTCCCGGTGGCGCCGGAACGCCGCCGGGGCCATCATCGTGTGACGACGATCTACACCAACACCTCCGTCATCTTCACCAACATCTTCATCACCTTCCCCCATCTATCTACAGCGGTCCACTCTCCCGCAACCCGCTGTACCCTCTACTTGAACATGGTGCTTTATGCTTCATATTATTATCCAATGATGTGTTGCCATCCTATGATGTCTGAGTAGATTTTCGTTGTCCTATCGGTAATTGGTGAATTGCTATGATTGGTTTAATTTTCTTGTGGTTATGTTGTTGTCCTTTGGTGCCCATCATATGAGCGCGCGCGTGGATCACACCATAGGGTTAGTTGTATGTTGATAGGACTATGTATTGGAGGGAAAGAGTGACAGAAGCTTCAACCTAGCATAGAAATTAATGCATATGGGATTGAAGGGGGACCAATATATCTTAATGGTATGGTTGGGTTTTACCTTTATAAACGTTAGTAGTTGAGGATTCTTGCTAATAGTTCCAATCATAAGTGCATAGAATTCCAAGTCAGGGATGACATGCTAGCAGTGGCCTCTCCCACATAAAACTTGCTATCGGTCTAGTAAAGTAGTCAATTGCTTAGGGACAATTTCGCAACTCATGCCACCACTTTTCCACACTCGCTATACTAACTTTATTGTGTCTTTATCTAAACAACCCCTAGTTTTTATTTATGCGCTCTTTATATTCTTGCAAACCTATCCAAAAACACCTACAAAGTACTTCTAGTTTCATACTTGTTCTAGGTAAAGAGAACATCAAGCGTGCGTAGAGTTGTATCGGTGGTCGATAGAACTTGAGGGAATATTTGTTCTACCTTTAGCTCCTCGTTGGGTTCGACACTCTTACTTATCGAAAGAGGCTACAATTGATCCCCTATACTTGTGGGTTATCATGGTATCGTGGATACCGAGGTTGGTAAGTGGATGTATGAGATGGTTACGCGTTAACGGCCGAATAAGAGTAAGTTGGTGCATGATCATGTTAATTTGTTGCATGTAGTTTCATCATGTTCATATGCTCATGTCGTGCTAAAGTTGTTCTAGTTGTATCATGTTTAGTTGTGCAGGCCACGTTGTTCTGTTAGTATCATGTTCATGATTGCTTTAACATGTAATTGCCATGCTGTTGTCTATCTTAGTTACTTTTGATTAATTGTGAGCTTGCAAGTACATTCAATATACTGACCTGGCGTGTCATGCCAGTTTGTAGGTCGTGCCTGGTTTGCTTGCTTGTTTGGTGTGGTCCCTGTATTCACAAGCTAGGATAAACGTTCCAGCCAGAGTCCCTGCGGATTGGAGTCCATCATCGTCGCTTGTTGTTCCGCTGCCAGTAGAGGTTCCGCTGTCTCAAGTTGTTATGCTGCTTGCATAGAGCAACTATGGTTGGCGTAGCGTCGTCGTGGCGGTGTTATTCATTATAATCCGGAGACCTTGTATTCATATTCGTGTTGTAATAGAGAGCTGGTTTGTTCTATGCTAAGCAGTGCCGTATTCCAGAAGTCTTCACCTCAACCTCTGGGCTGGAATACGAGGCGTTCTGGTTTCTCTGAGCCGGGGTGCCACATCTGAAATATCAATTTCAGCTCTTGGAACATCTCATATGCATTGTGACATTCAAAACGTTTTTGAAGTCCTGGTTCTAAGCCGTAAAGCATGGCGCACTAAACTATTAAGTAGTCATCATATCGAGCTTGCCAAACATTCATAACGTCTACATATGCTCCTGCAACAGGTTGGTCACTGATACGTCCCCAACGTATCTATAATTTTTGATTGCTCCATGCTATATTATCTTCTGTTTTGGACATTATTGGGCTTTATTATCCACTTTTATATTATTTTTGGGACTAACCTATTGACCCAGAGCCCAGTGCCAGTTCCTGTTTTTTCCCTTGTTTCAGTGTTTCAAAGAAAAGGAATATCAAACGGAGTCGAAACGGGATGGAACCTTCTGGAGAAGTTATTTTTGGAAGGAAAGCAACCTGATGGACTTGGAGTGCACGTCAGGAAAGAAACGAGGGAGCCACGAGGTAGGGGGGCGCGCCCACCCCCTAGGGCGCGCCCTCCACCCTCGTGGGCCCCTCGTGGCTCCCCTGACGTATTTCTTCCTCCTATATATACCCATATACCCTAAAATGATCGGGGAACAGAATAGATCGGGACTTCCGCCGCCACAAGCCTCCGTAGCCACCGAAAACCAATCTAGACCCATTCCGGCACCCTGCCGGAGGGGGAATCCCTCTTCGGTGGCCATCTTCATCATCCCGGTGCTCTCCATGACGAGGAGGGAGTAGTTCTCCCTCGGGGATGAGGGTATGTACCAGTAGCTATGTGTTTGATCTCTATCTCTCGTGTTCTTGAGGTGATACAATCTTGATGTATAGCGAGCTTTGCTATTATATTTGGATCCTATGATGTTTCTTCCCCCTCTACTCTCTTGTAATGGATTGAGTTTCCCCTTTGAAGTTATCTTATCGGATTGAGTCTTTAAAGATTTTAGAACACTTGATGTATGTCTTGTCGTGCGTATCTATGGTGACAATGGGATATCACATGATTCACTTGATGTATGTTTTGGTGATCAACTTGCGGGTTCCGTCCATGAACCTATGCATAGGGGTTGGCACAAGTTTTTGTCGTGATTCTCCGGTAGAAGCTTTGGGGCACTCTTTCAGGTCCTATGTGTTGGTTGAATAGATGAATCTGAGATTGTGTGATGCATATCGTATAATCATACCCACGGATACTTGAGGTGACATTGGAGTATCTAGGTGACATTAGGGTTTTGGTTGATTTGTGTCTTAAGGTGTTATTCTAGTACGAACTCTAGGGCTGTTTGTGACACTTATAGGAATAGCCCAACGGATTGATTGGAAAGAATAATTTTGAGGTGGTTTCGTACCCTACCATAATCTCTTCGTTTGTTCTCCGCTATTAGTGACTTTGGAGTGACTCTTTGTTGCATGTTGAGGGATAGTTATGTGATCCAATTATGTTATTATTGTTGAGAGGACTTGCACTAGTGAAAGTATGAACCCTAGGCCTTGTTTCCTAGCATTGCAATACTGTCTACGCTCACTTTTACCATTAGTTACCTTGCTGTTTTTATAATTTCAGATTACAAATACCTTTATCTACCATCCATATTGCACTTGTATCACCATCTCTTCGCCGAACTAGTGCACCTATACAATTTACCATTGTATTGGGTGTGTTGGGGACACAAGAGACTCTTTGTTATTTGGTTGCAGGGTTGCTTGAGAGAGACCATCTTCATCCTACGCCTCCTACAGACTGATAAACCTTAGGTCATCCACTTGAGGGAAATTTGCTACTGTCCTACAAACCTCTGCACTTGGAGGCCCAACAACGTCTACAAGAAGAAGGTTGTGTAGTAGACATCAAGCTCTTTTCTGGCGCCGTTGCCGGGGAGGTGAGTGCTTGAAGGTATATCTTTAGATCTTGCAATCGAATCGTTTTGTTTCTTGTTTTTGTTGGGGAACGTAGCAGAAAACAAAAATTTTCCTACGGTTTCACCAAGATCCATCTATGAGTTCATCTAGCAACGAGTAATCGGATGCATCTACATACCTTTGTAGATCGCGAGCGGAAGCGTTCAAAGAATGGGGATGAGGTAGTCGAACACGACGTGATCCAAATCACCGATGATCAAGTGCTGAACGGACAGCACCTCCACGTTCAACACACGTACGGGACGGGAGACGTATCCTCCTTCTTGATCCAGCAAGGGGGAAGGAGAGGTTGATGATGATCCAGCAGCACGACGGCGTGGTGGTGGATGCAGGGCGTCATAGTTGCAGGGCTTCGCCTATACAACGAGAGAGAGAGACGTAACAAGGGAGAGAGAGGCGCCAAAGGCTGAGGTATGAAGTCCTCCCTCTCCCCCACTATATATAGGGGTGCCTAGGGGGGTGGCCGGCCCTAGGAGATCCAATCTCCTAGGGGGCGGCGGCCAAGGGGTGGGGGCTTGCCCCCCAAGCAAGGGGGCGCCCCCTTTTAGGGTTTCCCCCAACCCTAGGCGCATGGGCCCTTAGGGGAGTGGCACCCCAGCCCACTTTGGGCTGGGTCCCTTCCCACTTTAGCCCATGGGGCCCTCCGGGATAGGTGGCCCCACCCGGTGGACCCCCGGGACCCTTCCGGTGGTCCCGGTACAATACCGGTGACCCCGAAACTTGTCCTGATGGCCGAAATAGCACTTCCTATATATAATTCTTTACCTCTGGACCATTCCGGAACTCCTCGTGACGTCCGGGATCTCATCCGGGACTCCGAACAACATTTGGGTTACTGCATATACATATCTTCACAACCCTAGCCCCACCGAACCTTAAGTGTGTAGACCCTACGGGTTCGGGAGACAAGCAGACATGACCGAGACGACTCTCCAGTCAATAACCAACAGCGGGATCTGGATACCCATGTTGGCCTCCCACATGCTCCACGATGATCTCATCGGATGAACCACGATGTCAAGGATTAATCAACCCCGTATACAATTCCCTTTGTCAATCGGTATGTTACTTGCCCGAGATTCGATCGTCGGTATCCCAATACCTCGTTCAATCTCGTTACCGGCAAGTCACTTTACTCGTACCGTAATGCATGATCCCGTGACCAGACACTTGGTCACTTTGAGCTCATAATGATGATGCATTACCGAGTGGGCCAGTGATACCTCTCCGTCATACGGAGTGACAAATCCCAGTCTTGATCCGTGTCAACCCAACAGACACTTTCGGAGATACCCGTAGTCTACCTTTATAGTCACCCAGTTACGTTGTGACGTTTGGTATACCCAAAGCACTCCTACGGTATCCGGGAGTTACAGGATCTCATGGTCTAAGGAAAGGATACTTGACATTGGAAAACTCTAGCCAACGAACTATACGATCTTATGCTATGTTTAGGATTGGGTTTTTGTCCATCACATCATTCTCCTAATGATGTGATCTCGTTATCAATGACATCCAATGTCCATAGTCAGGAAACCATGACTATCTGTTGATCAACGGGCTAGTCAACTAGAGGCTTACTAGGGACATGTTGGTGTCTGTTATTCACACATGTATTACGATTTCCGGATAACACAATTATAGCATGAATAAAGACAATTATCATGAACTAGGAAATATAATAATAATGCTTTTATTATTGCCTCTAGGGCATATTTCCAACAGTCTCCCACTTGCACTAGAGTCAATAATCTAGTTACATTGTGATGAATCGAACACCCATGGAATTCTGGTGTTGATCATGTTTTGCCCTAGGGAGAGGTTTAGTCAATGGATCTGCTACATTCAGGTCCGTATGTACTTTACAAATATCTATGTCTCCATCTTGAACATTTTCACGAATGGAGTTGAAGCGACGCTTGATGTGCCTTGTCTTCTTGTGAAACCTGGGCTCCTTGGCAAGTGCAATAGCTCCAGTGTTGTCACAAAAGAGTTTGATTGGCCCTGACGCATTGCGTATGACTCCTAGGTCGGTGATGAACTCCTTCACCCATATTGCTTCATGCGCTGCCTCAGAGGCTGCCATGTACTACGCTTCACATGTAGATCCCGCCACGACGCTCTGCTTACAACTGCACCAGCTTACTGCCCCACCATTCAAAATATACACGTATCCGGTTTGTGACTTAGAGTCATCCAGATCTGTGTCGAAGCTAGCGTCGATGTAACCCTTTACGACGAGCTCTTCGTCACCTCCATAAACGAGAAACATTTCCTTAGTCCTTTTCAGGTACTTCAGGATATTTTTGACCGCTGTCCAGTGTTCCTTGCCGGGATTACTTTGGTACCTTCCTACCAAACTTACGGCAAGGTTTACATCAGGTCTGGTACACAGCATGGCATACATAATAGAACCTATGGCTGAGGCATAGGGGATGACACTCATCTCTTCTATCTCTTCTGCCGTGGTCGGACATTGAGCTGAGCTCAATTTCATACCTTGTAACACAGGCAAGAACCCTTTCTTAGATTGATCCATATTGAACTTCTTCAATATCTTATCAAGGTATGTGCTTTGTGAAAGACCTATGAGGCGTCCCGATCTATCTCTATAGATCTTGATGCCTAATATATAAGCAGCTTCTCCAAGGTCCTTCATTGAAAAACTCTTATTCAAGTAGGCCTTGATGCTGTCCAAGAGTTCTATATCATTTCCCATCAAAAGTATGCCATCTACATATAGTATGAGAAATGCTACAGAGCTCCCACTCACTTTCTTGTAAACGCAGGCTTCTCCATAAGTCTGCGTAAACCCAAACGCTTTGATCATCTCATCAAAGCGAATGTTCCAACTCCGAGATGCTTGCACCAGCCCATAAATCAAGCGTTGTAGCTTGCACACCTTGTCAGCGTTCTTAGGATCGACAAAACCTTCCGGCTGCATCATATACAATTCTTCCTTAAGGAAACCATTAAGGAATGCCGTTTTGATGTCCATTTGCCATATCTCATAATCATAGAATGCGGCAATTGCTAACATGATTCGGACGGACTTTAGCTTCGCTACCGGTGAGAAAGTCTCATCGTAGTCAACCCCTTGAACTTGTCGATAACCCTTAGCGATAAGCCGAGCTTTATAGATGGTCACATTACCATCCGCGTCAGTCTTCCTCTTAAAGATCCATTTATTTTCTATGGCTCGCCGTTCAACGGGCAAGTCAGTCAAAGTCCATACTTCGTTTTCATACATGGATCCTATCTCAGATTTCATGGCTTCTAGCCATTTGTCAGAATCCGGGCCCGCCATCGCTTCTTCATAGTTCGAAGGTTCACCGTTGTCTAACAACATGATTTCCAAGACAGGGTTGCTGTACCACTCTGGTGCGGAACGTGTCCTTGTGGACCTTCGTATTTCAGTAGGAGCTTGATCAGAAGTATCTTGATCATCATTAATAACTTCCTCTCTAGTCGGTGCAGGCACCTCAGGAACATTTTCTTGAGTTGCGCCATTTTCCGGTTCAAGAGGTAATACTTCATCAAGTTCTACTTTCCTCCCACTTACTTCTTTCGAGAGAAACTCTTTCTCTAGAAAGGATCCATTCTCGGCAACAAAGATCTTGCCTTCGGATCTGAGGTAGAAGGTATACCCAATAGTTTCTTTAGGGTATCCTATGAAGACGCATTTTTCCGACTTGGGTTCGAGCTTTTCAGGTTGAAGTTTCTTGACATAAGCATCGCATCCCCAAACTTTTAGAAACGACAACTTAGGTTTCTTCCCAAACCATAATTCATACGGTGTCGTCTCAACGGATTTCGATGGAGCCCTATTTAAAGTGAATGCGGCAGTCTCTAAAGCATAGCCCCAAAAAGATAGCGGTAAATCAGTAAGAGACATCATAGATCGCACCATATCCAATAAAGTGCGATTACGACGTTCGGACACACCATTACGCTGAGGTGTTCCAGGCGGCGTGAGCTGTGAAACTATTCCACATTTTCTTAAGTGTGTGCCAAATTCGTGACTCAAGTATTCTCCTCCATGATCTGATCGTAGAAACTTGATTTTCCTATCACGTTGATTCTCAACCTCACTCTGAAATTCCTTGAACTTTTCAAAAGTTTCAGACTTGTGTTTCATTAAGTAGATATACCCATATCTACTCAAATCATTAGTGAGGGTGAGAACATAACGATAGCCACCGCGAGCCTCAACGCTCATTGGACCGCACACATCAGTATGTATGATTTCCAATAGGTTGGTTGCTCGCTCCATTGTTCCTGAGAACGGAGTCTTGGTTATCTTACCCATGAGGCATGGTTCGCACGTGTCAAATGATTCATAATCAAGAGACTCTAAAAGTCCATCAGCATGGAGCTTCTTCATGCGTTTGACACCTATGTGACCAAGTCGGCAGTGCCACAAGTATGTGGGACTATCATTATCAACCTTACATCTTTTGGTACTCACACTATGAATATGTGTAGCATTACGCTCGAGATTCATAAAGAATAAACCATTCACCATTGGAGCATGACCATAAAACATATCTCTCATATAAATAGAACAACCATTATTCTCAGATTTAAATGAGTAGCCATCTCGAATTAAACGAGATCCCGATACAATGTTCATGCTCAAAGCTGGCACTAAATAACAATTATTAAGGTTTAAAACTAATCCCGAAGGCAAATGTAGAGGTAGCGTGCCGACGGCGATCACTTTGACCTTGGAACCATTCCCGACGCGCAACGTCACCTCGTCCTTTGCCAGTCTCCGCTTATTCCGCAGCCCCTGCTTTGAGTTACAAATGTGAGCAACTGCACTGGTATCAAATACCCAGGAGCTACTATGGACACTGGTAAGGTACACATCAATTACATGTATATCACATATACCTTTTGTTTTGCCGGCCTTCTTGTCTGCTAAGTATTTGGGGCAGTTCCGCTTCCAGTGACCACTTCCCTTGCAATAAAAGCACTCAGTATCGGGCTTGGGTCCATTCTTTGGCTTCTTCCCGGTAGCTTGCTTACCGGGCGCGGCAACTCCCTTGCCGTCCTTCTTGAAGGCTTTCTTACCCTTGCCCTTCTTGAACTTTGTGGTTTTATTGACCATCAACACTTGATGTTCTTTCTTGACTTCTACGTCTGCTGGTTTCAGCATTGCAAATACCTCAGGAATGGTCTTTTCCATCCCCTGCATATTGAAGTTCATCACAAAGCTCTTGTAGCTTGGTGGAAGCGACTGGAGGATTCTGTCAATGACCGCATCATCCGGGAGATTAACTCCTAGCTGAGTCAAGCGGTTATGTAAACCAGACATAGTGAGTATGTGCTCACTAACAGAACTATTTTCCTCCATCTTACAGCTAAAGAATTTGTCGGAGACTTCATATCTCTCGACCCGGGCATGAGCTTGGAAAACCATTTTCAGCTCTTCGAACATCTCATATGCTCCATGTCTCTCAAAACGCTTTTGGAGCCCCGGCTCTAGGCTGTAAAGCATGCCACACTGAACGAGGGAGTAGTCATCGGCTCGTGTCTGCCAAGCGTTCATAACGTCTTGGTTCTGTGGGACGGGTGGATCACCTAGCGGTGCTTGTAGGACATAATCTTTCTTGGCAGCTATGAGGATGATCCTCAGGTTCCGGACCCAGTCCGTATAGTTGCTGCCATCGTCTTTCAGCTTGGTTTTCTCTAGGAACGCGTTGAAGTTGAGGACTACGTTGGCCATTTGATCTACAAGACATATTGTAAAGATTTTCAGACTAAGTTCATGATAATAAAGTTCATCTAATCAAATTATTCAATGAACTCCCACTTAGATAGACATCCCTCCAGTCATCTAAGTATAACATGATCCAAATTGACTAGGCCGTGTCCGATCATCACGTGAGACGGTCTGGTCAATGTCGGTGAACATCTTCATGTTGATCGTATCTTCTATACGACTCATGCTTGACCTTTCGGTCTTCTGTGTTCCGAGGCCATGTCTGTACATGCTAGGCTCGTCAAGTCAACCTAAGTGTTTGCATGTGTAAATCTGTCTTACACCCGTTGTATATGAACGCCTGAATCAAACACCTGATCATCACGTGGTGCAATGAAACAACGAACTGTCGCAACGGTGCACAGTTAGGGGGAACACTTCTTGAAATTATTATGAGGGATCATCTTATTTACTACCGTCGTTCTAAGTAAACAAGATGCAAAACATGATAAACATCAAATGCAATCAAATAATAATAGTGACATGATATGGCCATTATCACATAGCTCCTTTGATCTCCATCTTGGGGCTCCATGATCATCTTGTCACCGGCATGACACCATGATCTCCATCATCATGATATCCATCATCGTGTCTCCATGAAGTTGCTCGCCAACTATTACTTCTACTACTATGGCTAACGCGTTTATCAATAAAGTAAAGTAATTTACATTGCGTTTCTCAATGACACGCAGGTCATACAAAAAATAAAGACAACTCCTATGGCTCCTGCCGGTTGTCATACTCATCGACATGCAAGTCGTGATTCCTATTACAATAGCATGAACAACTCATACATCACATATATATCATTCATCATTCATCACAACTTTGGCCATATCATATCACAAAGCACTTGCTGCAAAAACAAGTTAGACGTCCTCTAATTGTTGTTGCAAGTTTTACGTGGCCGAAACAGGGTTCTAGCAAGAACGTTTTCTTACCTACGTGAAGCCACAACGTGATTTGTCAACTTCTATTTACCCTTCATAAGGGCCCTTTTCATCGAATCCGCTCCAACTAAAGTAGGAGAGACAGACACCCGCCAGCCACCTTATGCAACTAGTGCATGTTAGTCGGTGGAACCAGTCTCACGTAAGCATACGTGTAAGGTTGGTCCGGGCCGCTTCATCCCACAATACCGTTGAAGCAAGATAAGACTAGTAGCGGCAAGAAAGTTGACAACATCTACGCCCACAACAAATTGTGTTCTACTCACGCAAGAAGAACTACGCATAGACCTAGCTCATGATGCCACTGTTGGGGAACGTAGCAGAAAACAAAAATTTTCCTACGGTTTCACCAAGATCCATCTATGAGTTCATCTAGCAACGAGTAATCGGATGCATCTACATACCTTTGTAGATCGCGAGCGGAAGCGTTCAAAGAACGGGGATGAGGTAGTCGAACATGACGTGATCCAAATCACCGATGATCAAGTGCTGAACGGACAGCACCTCCGCGTTCAACACACATACGGGACGGGAGACGTCTCCTCCTTCTTCATCCAGCAAGGGGGAAGGAGAGGTTGATGATGATCCAGCAGCACGACGGCGTGGTGGTGGATGCAGGGCGTCATAGTTGCAGGGCTTCGCCTATACAACGAGAGAGATAGACGTAACAAGGGAGAGAGAGGCGCCAAAGGCTGAGGTATGAAGTACTCCCTCTCCCCCACTATATATAGGGGTGCCTAGGGGGGGTGTCCGGCCCTAGGAGATCCAATCTCCTAGGGGGCGGCGGCCAAGGGGTGGGGGGCTTGCCCCCCAAGCAAGGGGGCGCCCCCTTTTAGGGTTTCCCCCAACCCTAGGCGCATGGGCCCTTAGGGGAGTAGCGCCCCAGCCCACTTTGGGCTGGGTCCCTTCCCACTTTAGCCCATGGGGCCCTCCGGGATAGGTGGCCCCACCCGGTGGACCCCCGGGACCCTTCCGGTGGTCCCGGTACAATACCGGTGACCCCGAAACTTGTCCCGATGGCCGAAATAGCAATTCCTATATATAATTCTTTACCTCCAGACCATTCCGGAACTCCTCGTGACGTCCGGGATCTCATCCGGGACTCCGAACAACATTCGGGTTACTGCATATACATATCTTCACAACCCTAGCCCCACCGAACCTTAAGTGTGTAGACCCTACGGGTTCGGGAGACAAGCAGACATGACCGAGACGACTCTCCAGTCAATAACCAACAGCGGGATCTGGATACCCATGTTGGCTCCCACATGCTCCACGATGATCTCATCGGATGAACCACGATGTCAAGGATTAAACAACCCCGTATACAATTCCCTTTGTCAATCGATATGTTACTTGCCCGAGATTCGATCGTCGGTATCCCAATACCTCGTTCAATCTCGTTACCGGCAAGTCACTTTACTCGTACCGTAATGCATGATCCCGTGACCAGACACTTGGTCACTTTGAGCTCATTATGATGATGCATTACCGAGTGGGCCCAGTGATACCTCTCCGTCATACGGAGTGACAAATCCCAGTCTTGATCCGTGTCAACCCAACAGACACTTTCGGAGATACCCGTAGTCTACCTTTATAGTCACCCAGTTACGTTGTGACGTTTGGTATACCCAAAGCACTCCTACGGTATCCGGGAGTTACAGGATCTCATGGTCTAAGGAAAGGATACTTGACATTGGAAAACTCTAGCCAACGAACTATACGATCTTATGCTATGTTTAGGATTGGGTCTTGTCCATCACATCATTCTCCTAATGATGTGATCTCGTTATCAATGACATCCAATGTCCATAGTCAGGAAACCATGACTATCTGTTGATCAACGGGCTAGTCAACTAGAGGCTTACTAGGGACATGTTGGTGTCTGTTATTCACACATGTATTACGATTTCCGGATAACACAATTATAGCACGAATAAAGACAATTATCATGAACAAGGAAATATAATAATAATGCTTTTATTATTGCCTCTAGGGCATATTTCCAACAGTTTTATCACTAGTTTAGTTCATAAAAGAAAACTAAAAAATGGAATTAAGGATGCCTCGTATACTTCATCTTTTTAATATCTATCATGAAAATAAGGATTCCGATAATTGTGCTCAAGTTCTATAAGAAGAATGCATTGGAATGTTTGGAACTAAATATTTGAATGATGAGCATGATTGCAATGTTGTTAGTATGAATTCTTTGAATATCCATGATGCTAATGATATGCAAAGCCACAAGCTTGGGGATGCTACGTTTGATGAAGATATTTTTAGTCCCCCAAGTTTTGATGAGCAAATTTATTATGATGAAAGCATGCCTCCTATTTATGATGATTATATTGATGAAAGTGGATTTGGAGAGGTCATGACTTTATTTTGTGATGAATCCACTATTTCGGAAGAGGTTCCAATTGATTATGAGAAAAAAAGTTGCTATCTATGATGATTATTGTGATGACTTGTATACTATAAAGAATAATGATATCCATGAAACTTGTCATCATGATTTTAGTTTTCAATTGGATTATGCCTCACATGATAATTATTTTTTTGAGTTTGCTCCCACTATTATTCATGAGAACAATTTTGCTTGTGTGGAGAGTAATAAAATTTCTATGCTTGTAGATCATGAAAAGAATGCTTTAGGTGCTGGTTATATTGTTGGATTCATTCATGATTCTACTGAAAATTATTATGAGGGAGGAATATATGCTTGTAGGAATTGCAATAATATCAAGTTTCCTCTCTATGTGCTTAAAATTTTGATGTTATGCTTGTTTTGCCTTCCTATGCAAGTTGATTATTGTTCCCACAAGTTGTTTGCTCATAAAATCCCTATGCATAGGAAGTGGGTTAGACTTAAATGTTCTAGTCATATTCTTCATGATGCTCTCTTTATGTTACTATTCTTATCCTTTATGTGAGCATCATTGAAATCATCATGCCTAGCTAGGGGCGTTAAACGATAGCGCTTGTTGGGAGGCAACCCAACTTTATTTTTGTTCCTTACCTTTTGCTCTTGTTTAGTAATAAATAATTTATCTAGCCTCTGTTATGATTGAGTTTTTATGTTTTAATTAGTGTTTGTGCCAAGTAGAACCGTTGGGAAGACTTGGGGAAAGTCTTGTTGATCTCGCTGTAAAAAAACAGAAACTTTAGCGCTCACGAGAATTGCTGCCATTTTTTATTGGAGAGTGCTATTTTGTTAATTCTTTTTCCATATGATTAATAGATAAATTACTCAGGTCCAGAAATTTATTTTAGAATTTTTGGGGTTCCATAAGTATACGTTTGATACAGATTACTACAAACTGTTCTGTTTTTGACAGATTCTGTTTTTCATGTGTTGTTTGCTTATTTTGATGAATCTATGGCTAGTAAAATAGTTTATAAACCATAGAGAAGTTGGAATACAGTATGTTTAACACAAATATAAATAAATAATAGTTCATTACAGTACCTTGAAGTGGTCTTTTGTTTTCTTTCGCTAACCGAACTCACGAGATTTTCTACTTTAAGTTTTGTGTTGTGAAGTTTTCAAGTTTTGGGTAAAGATTTGATGGATTATGAAACAAGGAGTGGAAAGAGCCTAAGCTTGGGGATGCCCATGGAACCCCAAAGATAATCTAAGGACACCTAAAATCCAAAGCTTGGGGATGCCCCGGAAGGCATCCCCTCTTTCGTCTTCGTTCATCGGTAACTTTACTTGGAGCTATATTTTTATTCACCACATGATATGTGTTTTGCTTGGAGCGTCATTTTATTTTACTTTGTTTTGCTTGCTGTTTGAATAAAATACCAAGATCTGAAATTATTTAATGTTAGAGAGTCTTCACATAGTTGCATAATTATTCGACTACTCATTGATCTTCACTTATATCTTTCGGAGTAGTATGTTGTTGCTCTAGTGCTTCACTTATATCTTTTAGAGCACGGTGGTGGTTTTATTTTATAGAAATAGATGAACTCTCATGCATCACTTATATTATTTTGAGAGTCCTAAACAGCATGGTAATTTGCTTTGGTTATGAATTTAGTCCTAATATGATGGGCATCCAAGAGGGATATAATAAAAACTTTCATATAAAGTGTATTGAATACTAAGAGAAGTTTGATACTTGATGATTGTTTTGAGATATGGAGATAGTGATATCAAAGTTGTTCTAGTTGGGTAGTTGTGAATTTGAGAAATACTTGTGTTGAAGTTTGCAAGTCCCGTGGCATGCACGTATGGTAAACGTTGTGTAACAAATTTGAAACATGAGGTGCTATTTGATTGTCTTCCTTATGAGTGGCGGTCAGGGACGAGCAATGGTCTTTTCCTACCAATCTATCCCCCTAGGAGCATGCACGTAATGCTTGGTTTTTGATGACTTGTAGATTTTTGCAATAAGTATGTGAGTTCTTTATGACTAATGTTGAGTCCATGGATTATACGCACTCTCACCCTTCCATCATTGCTAGCCTCTTCGGTATCGTGCATTGCCCTTTCTCACATTGAGAGTTGGTGCAAACTTCGCCGGTGCATCCAAACCCCGTGATATGATACACTCTTTCACACATAAACCTCCTTATATCTTCCTCAAAACAGCCACCATACCTACCTATTATGGCATTTCCATAGCCATTCCGAGATATATTGCCCTGCAACTTTCCACCGTTCCGTTTATTATGACACGCATCATCATTGTCATATTGCTTTGCATGATCATGTAGTTGACATCGTATTTGTGGCAAAGCCACCATTCATAATTTTTCATACATGTCACACTTGATTCATCGCAATCCCGGTACACCGCCAGAGGCATTCATATAGAGTCATATCTTGTTCTAGTATCGAGTTGTAATCATTGAGTTGTAAATAAATAGAAGTGTGATGATCATCCTTAATAGAGCATTGTCCCAAAAAAGGAAGGCCAAAAAAAGAAAGGCCAAAAAAAAGAAAGGCCAAATAAAAAATAAAAAAAATAAAAGGGGCAATGCTACTATCCTTTTTTCCACACTTGTGCTTCAAAGTAGCACCATGATATTCATGATAGAGAGTCTCTTGTTTTGTCACTTTCATATACTAGTGGGAATATTTCATTATAGAACCTGGCTTGTATATTCCAACAATGGGCCTCCTCAAGTGCCCTAGGTCTTCGTGAGCAAGCAAGTTGGATGCACACCCACTTAGTTTCTTTTGTTGAGCTTTCATACATTTATAGCTCTAGTGCATCTGTTGCATGGCAATCCCTACTCCTTGCATTAACATCAATCGATGGGCATCTCCATAGCCCATTGATTAGCCTCGTTGATGTGAGACTTTCTCCTTTTTGACTTCTCCACATAACCCCCATCATCATATTCTATTCCACCCATAGTGCTATATCCATGGCTCACGCTCATGTATTGCGTGAAAGTTGAAAAAAGTTTGAGATTACTAAAGTATGAAACAATTGCCTGGCTTGTCACTGGGTTTGTGCATGATGAGAGCATTCTTGTGTGACGAAAATGGAGCATGACCAAACTATATGATTTTGTAGGGATGAACTTTCTTTGGCCAAGTTATTTTGAGAGGACATAATTGCTTAGTTAGTATGCTTGAAGTATGATTATTTCTATGTCAATATGAACTTTTATCTTGAATCTTTCGGATCTGAATATTCATACCACAATGAAGAAGAATCACATTGAAATTATGCCAAGTAGCACTCCGGATAAAAAATTCTGTTTTTATCATTTACCTACTCGAGGACGAGCAGGAATTAAGCTTGGGGATGCTGATACGTCTCCAACGTATCTATAATTTTTGATTGCTCCATGCTATATTATCTTCTGTTTTGGACATTATTGGGCTTTATTATCCACTTTTATATTATTTTTGGGACTAACCTATTGACCCAGAGCCCAGTGCCAGTTCCTGTTTTTTCCCTTGTTTCAGTGTTTCGAAGAAAAGGAATATCAAACGGAGTCGAAACGGAATGAAACCTTCTGGAGAAGTTATTTTTGGAAGGAAAGCAACCTGGTGGACTTGGAGTGCACGCCAGGAAAGAAAGGAGGGAGCCACGAGGTAGGGGGCGCGCCCACCCCCCTAGGGCGCGCCCTCCACCCTTGTGGGCCCCTCGTGGCTCCCCTGACTTATTTCTTCCTCCTATATATACCCATATACCCTAAAACGATCGGGGAACAGAATAGATCGGGAGTTCCACCGCCAGAAGCCTTCGTAGCCATCGAAAACCAATCTAGACCCGTTCCGGCACCCTGCCGGAGGGGGAACCCCTCTCCGGTGGCCATCTTCATCATCCCGGTGCTCTCCATAACGAGGAGGGAGTAGTTCTCCCTCGGGGCTGAGGGTATGTACCAGTAGCTATGTGTTTGATCTCTATCTCCCGTGTTCTTGAGGTGATACGATCTTGATGTATCGCGAGCTTTGCTATTATATTTGGATCCTATGATGTTTCTTCCCCCTCTACTCTCTTGTAATGGATTGAGTTTCCCCTTTGAAGTTATCTTATCGGATTGAGTCTTTAAAGATTTGAGAACACTTGATGTATGTCTTGCCGTGCGTATCTGTGGTGACAATGGGATATCACGTGATTCACATGATGTATGTTTTGGTGATCAACTTGCGGGTTCCGCCCATGAACCTATGCATAGGGGTTGGCACACATTTTCGTCATGATTCTCTGGTAGAAGCTTTGGGGTACTCTTTGAGCTCCTATGTGTTGGTTGAATAGATGAATCTAAGATTGTGTGATGCATATCATATAATCATACCCACGGATACTTGAGGTGACATTGGAGTATCTAGGTGACATTAGGATTTTGGTTGATTTGTGTCCGAAGGTGTTATTCTAGTACGAACTCTAGGGCTGTTTGTGACACTTATTGAATAGCCCAACGGATTGATTGGAAAGAATAACTTTGAGGTGGTTTC